>NW_022589753.1:8533054-8538054 GCF_004348235.1 Phoca vitulina | reverse complement strand
TGTTTCGGATTTACAAAAAGGTATTAGTGAGTAACAAAGCCAACACCTGTGTTCCTACTGCCCAGTTTTTTAAAAAAAGGAAAAACTATTTAGTTAACAAACCTTGAAGAGCGATTTCAGTCTTTTAACCATGGGTGTGCATGGCTGTGATAAACACAAAAAAATGAAAGCAAGGGATTAAAAAATAAAACTAATTGCAGAGCAGTTAGTTAAAAAATAAAACTAACTAACAGAGCAATAGAAGGAATTTTAACAATAAAATTGTAGTAGCAATATCTTATGTGCTCATAACGGACTATGGCCTTGAGCAGCTGTTTTTCTCTAATGAGTAAATAAATGCATCCACAATGTTCTTACAGTAGACCCCTGTGAGCCCTCCCCTCTCTGATCATATTTTGCTCCTTCTTTCCTAAGATAACCACTATCCTGAATTTGATGTTGTTCACTCCTATGCATATCTTTATGTTTTTTATATTTTTATCCCTATATGATATAGTGTTGTTTTACATGTTTTTTAAACTTCATACCAACAGTATCACTCTGCACTTATCTCTCTGCAGCTTGCTTTTCACTCAACATTAATTTCTGAGCTGTGTCCCTGCTGCGAAGCCCGGCCTCAGCTTCCTGTGTTCTACCAGCACAACAAGACTGATTTATTCAGTCCTCCCAATGTCGGACCTTTTGTTTGTTACACTGTTGGGCAACACAGACAGTCTTGCAGTTGACTCCTTGTCCATGTGTGGTATCCGCCTGAGAGGAAAATTGCAGTCATGGGGTGTGCCGCTGAAAATCCCCTTTACCCCCACCCTTAACGAGTCTCGCTAAAAAAATTAAAATTTTTGCCTGAGTTTTGTTTCATCCATGGAACAAAAATCTCATCAAATTTTTGAGCAGAGAAGCCTAATCCCCACGGTCTCCCTATCCTCTCCTTAGTCAGTAATACTATCCCTTTCCTGGCTCCATTGACACGCGGCTCTTTCTAGAAAATTCTGGCATCCGTATCTCTCCTCAGTCTTCCTCACTCTTGATTTCTCTGTAGTGTTTGACCCTGTTGACCCAGGGTCCAGTAGGGATAAAAACTCCGCAACTGAAGACACTTTTTCTTAGCATTGTCCAAAAGAAATAATGTAAGCCACATATGTACGTTCAGATTTCTAGTAGCCACGTTGAAAGAAACAAGAACCAGGTTTTAATTATATATATATATATATATATATATATATACACATTTATATTTTTTTATTCAATATATCCAAAATATAATTGCAACCTATAATATAAACATTATAAAATATAGTCTATAGGGTCTTTTTTTAAATAAATCTTCCAAATCCAGTGTGTATTTTGCGCTTACGGTACATCTCAGTTTGGATTAGCCACGTTTCGGATGCTTAATAGCCTAACGTGGTTAGTGATGGTCACAGGGACACATAGCCACCCAGACTTTATTTCTCGAAGTGTGGTTTTGAAACAACAGCATCAACATTGCCTAGAAAGGGTCCCCACTGGATTATCGGAAATCCAGAATCTCAGGCCCTCTCCTGGGGCTGCTGTACCCGAATCTGCATTTTAAGGAGGTCCCAGGTGATCTGTATGCACATTCGAGTCTAAAAAGGGGGTCTGATAATCCTTGGAGACCTAAAGATGCATGACCCCCCCCATGGCATTCTTGTGCACTCTCATTCATTCACCAAAAGTTTGTCGACCCCCCGACTCTGCCGAGCACCAGGCTGGGTCGTGAGGATAAATTGGAGAAGGGGCCATAGATGGCTCATGCCCTCAAGGAGATTACTATCTGTTGAAGGTTATACACAAAACCACCTAAACTGGTGCAAGCCAAAATGCAAATTATTGGGTTATGGTTAAGAACATGGCGTCTGGAATCACACGGCTCTTCTTGGGCAAGTTTCTGCATCTCTCTGCTCCCTCAGCAGCAAGAGAACCGTTGTGTTGGGCACTGGGCACATGGGTTATCTAAGCAGCACCCGTGCTCCTTTCTTCCCCAGGAGCAACTTTGTTTCAGTGTTCAATTCTCTCCTTCATGGCCTAGGGGACTAATCCCAGCTGTTCAGTGCTTGCAGCTTCCCTGGCCATGGTTCCCACTACGTCACATGCTTATCCCCACACCAGAGGACCAGAGGGATAAAAGGTTCCAGCTGCCAAGCCCAGAGTTCCAGGGCCATTCCCAGATTCAGGGGTAGAGTGAATTCCACCCAAAGCCCATGGAGGTAGACTGGGGGAAGCATTCAGAAGGAAATAATTGAGAGATTATTCCCGAAAAGAGAAATGATAGCCCGACAATCAAAACACACCTTCTAATGCACAACTCTTCCTTCTTGGCGAGGAACAGAAAGACCCCGCAGAGGAACTAGATTTTCCTAAGAACCTATCGTGTGCCAGGCCTTGGTAAAGTGTGGTATGGTAAAGCTTTACCATATACATGATCACCAGCTGTCCCCATGTCATGCAAGGTGAACAATTTTATCTTCGCATCACAGAAAACTGAGGTAGGACAAGTGAAGTGACCCCCTTGGAGTCACATCTGTAGGAAGGACACCACCCGAGAGACAGTGCCACCAAGCCTGTGACCACTGCTGAGCAGGAGGCAATTTCCTTATCTCCCCTCCCCCACCCCACTATCCTGGGCTCTACATGGAGGAGAAACCCCGAAGGGATGGGGCCAGGCCAGACACTGGGGCAGCCTCTGTTTTCATGGTTCATTCACTTGCAGAATGAACAGCAACAGGGGCCCAGTTTCACTGAAAGGTAGAGCCTTCAGCAGGTGTCTCTTTAGGGAACCCACCTTCTGCACTCTTCCACATCACCGTCCAATCACCCATACTTGCTATATCAACTTCAATCCAGAAAATCCTATAAACTGTGGGGAGGAGCATGAGTCATGGGCCTAACTGACAGATTCAGCGCCCAGCTCCACCAGATTACCAGAGGTGGGATCTCAGGACAGTTACTTGACCGCTCACTGCCTCAGTCTCCCCATCTACCAAATGGGTGAAATTACTGGTCCTTCCTCATAGGGCTGGGAGGATAAAATGGGGGTATTGGCCACTTGACAGATTCAGTGAGGTTAGTTATTATAGCTGTGATTCTTTTAAGATTATCCTACTGAAGGGTAAGATTAAACCTTAGATATCTGAGCCTCCACAGGAAGAGCCTGAAGGACGGAGGAGCAACTTTGACTGTCAAGACTGACATATTCAGCATCTGTCCCTCTACAACTGCTGCACTGGAAACACTCTGGAGATAATAATACAAATTGTTGCCAATAATTGGGAACTTAGTATAGTCCAGACATTGCTAAGAGTAGCTTCCATGCAATCTGAGGGAAGCGCCATTACAACTTTAAAGGGTGCCATTACGGTGCCCATTTAAAGAGAAGGCAACTGAGGGCACCTGGGTGGCTCAGTCGGTTGAGCATCTGCCTTCGGCTCAGGTCATGATCCCAGAGTCCTGGGACTGAGTCCCGCATCAGGCTCCTTGCTCAGTGGAGAGTCTGCTTCTCTCTCTCACTCTCCCTCTGTGCTCTCTCGCTCTCTCTCTCTCAAATGAATAAATTAAATCTTCAAAAAAAGTGAAAATACACAAAATTTAAAAAACATATGTGGATAATGAGACTATTTACATTTTCAAAAACTTTCTACATCTATGTAATGCATGGGAAAACATCACAAAAGTTTCACGCCAAACTGGTCGGAGGGATTCTGAGAAGGGGAATGGATGGAGGAGGGCAGGGGATTAAAGTGCCGCCTGCCTTTCTGCATTATTTGAATAGCTTCTATGACCCTGTTCATCTTTTCGTGGCAAAATTCTGTAAGCCATGAGATGAGATGCGACTCAGTAAAAAGGAACACCACCATGCAGGGGTGATTCGTAATCTTCCTGACAGCCCATCTCCCTGGAAAAAAAAAAAAAAATGCACATTTGGCACATCTGTTCAAAACTACATTCAGGGCATTCCCAGATTCACTGAAAACTGTCCTTGAGACCCAGGGACCCCTGGTTTAAAACACTTGCAAGGGAGGGGCGCCTGGGTGGCTCAGTCGGTTGAGCGCCTAACTCTCAGTTTTGGCTCAGGTCATGATCTCATGGGCTGTGGAATCTAGCCCTGTGTCCAGCTCCTCGTTCAGCAGGGAGTCTGCTTGAGATTCTGTTCCTCTGTCCCACTCGTCGCTCGCTCTCTCGCTCTCAAAATAAATAAATAAATAAATGAACCTTAAAAAAATAAATAAAACCCTTGCAAGGGAGAGAGGGAGAGTAGTAGATTAACAGTGCCAAAAATTCTTTGCTGGTCCTCCCACGGAGAGGTAGGATCTGATTCCACTCCCCTTGAATCTGAGTGGCCTTAGTGATTTGCTTGACCAGTAAAATACAGCGGAAGGGGTGTTCTGGGACTTCCTGGGCTAGTCATAAGACGCCCTGCTTGCAGCTCTACCCCAGCCCCTTGGGACCCTCCTCCAGGGGAATCCAGCCTCCTCCACGCAAGGACTCTGACTCCCTGATGTCACCCTACTGTGGAGGTCGCATTTGGTAGATGGTCCCAGCTGAGCCCAGCCATGCAGCCATCCTGGCCCAGGAACCAGACCTCGAGTGAAGCCACATTGTACCTTCCAGACCAGCCCACCCACCAGCCTTCAACAGATCTCAGTGACACCATGAGGAGCAGGAAAACTGCCCAGGTGAGCTCTGCCTAAACTCCTGACCCACAAAATCAGGAGATATAATCTGCTGGTTGTGGTTTTAGGCCACTAAGTATCGGGGTAGTTTGTTACTTAGCAATAATTGGAACAAGAAGGTGATGCATTCCTGTGATCTGGGGTGAAAGTGGGGATCCCACCTATCCAGAGATACGAGAAGAGGTTCTCTCTCCAGACCTGATACATTAGATGTGTCCTAACCTTCCACTGAAAAAACTTCCTTCCTCCCTCCCTCCCTTCCTTCCTCCTTCCTCTCTTCCTTCCTTCCTCCCTCCCTCCCCCCTCCCT
>NW_022589753.1:8501881-8533044 GCF_004348235.1 Phoca vitulina | reverse complement strand
TTCCTCCTTCCTCTCTTCCTTCCTTCCTCCCTCCCTCCCCCCTCCCTTCCTCTCTTCCTCCTTCCTCTCTTTCCTTCCTTCCCTCCCTCCCCCTTCCCTCCCTCCTTCCTTCCTTTTTTCCTTCCTTCCTTTCCCAAACATTACTTGAGCACCTACTAAATAAGTACAGATCATGGTCCAGACTCTGGGAAAACACAGATCGGTTAGCTAGGATGCCTATTCTCCAGGGATTCCCAGTATGAGATGGATAGACATGTAAATAAAAAATTATATTGTGAAATTCTAGATATAGCAACCATGATTGTTTTATGATGATAATAATAAAATCCTTTGCATTAATTGGCTTTATATGGATGAGCTCATTGCATCCCCCGAGATGGGTCTCACTGTTATTTCCGTTCGTTGAAGGAAGAAACTGAAGCACACAGGCACTGAGAGATGCATCCCAAATCATGTGACTAAGAAGCAAGAGAGTCCGAAGTTGAACCGAAGCTATCTGGTTCCAAAGCCACAGGAGATGTTAGGGGGAAGACCAGATTGTAGGGACCACTCAGGTCCAGATCAAGATGTGTTGCACGAGGACTGAAATAGTAGAGATGGTAAGAAGCAACCAGGTTCAAGATGGATGAGAAAAGTCAACCGGACAGGCTGGCTGACAGTTGCATTTGGGGTAAGAGAGGATAGAGGTCAAATATGGAGCGAGAGCTGGTGGGAAAATCAAGGGTTCGGTTTGGGTTATGTGGTTATGTTCATCTGGAACGTGGGAAATACCTGGCTACATTCTGGTGGCCTGTGGGGACGGAGCCCACTTGTTCAAAGGGTGAGATTTCACTCTTTACAAATATCCTGCTCAAATTCATGGAGACAGAAAGTAAAACAGTGGTTTCCAGGGCCCGGGGGTAGGGGCTGCTGGGAGTTGGTTTAATGACTGCGAAGTTTCAGTTTGGGAAAATAGACGTTCTAGAGAGGGAGGGTGGTAAGGGTGGCAGAACAGTGCGAATGGACTTCACGTCCCAGAATCTAAATGGCTTAAAGGGTCAATTTTACATTGTGTATATTTAATCACAATGAAAACAAAATAACCTGGAGTTTTGGATTCTCTTGAAAAGTTGGAGGGACGCTTGGGTGGCTCAGTCGGTTAAGCTGTCCAACTCCTGATTCCAGCTCAGGTCATGATCTCAGGGTGGTGAGATCGAGCCCACATTGGGTTCCACACTCAGCTCAGAGTCTGGTCGAGATGCTCTCTCCCTCTGCCCCTCCCCCTGCTCTCTCTCTCTCTCTCTCTCTCTCTCTCAAAATAAATAAATAAATATTTTTTAAAAGAAAAAAGAAAAAGGGGCGCCTGGGTGGCTCAGTCGTTAAGCGTCTGCCTTCGGCTCAGGTCATGGTCCCAGGGTCCTGGGATCAAGCCCCGCATCGGGCTCCCTGCTCGGCGAGGAGCCTGCTTCTCCCTCTCCCACTCCCCTGCTTGGGTTCCCTCTCCCGCTGTGTCTCTCTCTGTCAAATACATAAAAATAAAAATCTTTAAAAAAAAAAAAAAAAAAAAAAAAAAAAAAAAAAAGAAAAGTTGGAAGATCTGGCAAGTCCTCCAGACCCCACGCCCCAGATCGGCTTCTCAGCTCCCCAGCAGGCCCCGTCCAGCTTTGCAGAGAACATTCCTCTTTCTGATGATTCCCTTTGCCCCCTCCAGGGCCCAGGAAGGGTTGGCGCCAGGAGTCAGGTCCCAGCGGCCGAGAAGGACAGCCGGGCCGGCGCGTCGCCCTGCTAGCCCCGCACTAATGATGATGATTGGTGTTGCCCAGTGATTAGGCAGCTGTGCAGCTAGCATTAAACAGTCATTTATCAAAGCCCGAAACTCCTTCTTCGATGGAAAAGCACGGCCCTCACCCTGCACTCGGGCAGGCGGAGGCCACTCTTGTCGCCCTCGTCAGCGCGGAGGCCAGCGTTCCCGCCTGCTCGGCCCCCGCCGCGTGCAGGGAAGGGCGAGCGCGAGGCCACGGTCACGACCAGGGGACAAGTCCGCACAGCGCAGGCATGAACAAATTACCACAAAGTGCCTTAAAACAGCACCCCACCCCTCCCAGCTCTGGAGGCTGCAAGTCGGAAAGGCAGGTGGCCGCAGGGCCGAGCTCCCTCCTGGGGCTTCAGGGGAGGACTCTGGATGCCTCTCCCAGCTCCCGCCGCTCGGCGCCCCTTGGCTCGTGGCCTTGTCCCTCCGAGCTTTGCTTCCGTGTGCACACGGCCCTGTGTCTGGTGTGGTCCTCTCTCCTTCCCACTGGCCTCGGGGCCCACCGTGGTCCCGGATGACCTCATCTTGGGGTCCTTACCTGAATCACATCTGCAAAGACTCTTATTCCAAAAAAGGTCGCAAGAGGGCGCCTGGGTGGCTCAGTGGGTAAGCGTCTGCCTTTGGCTCAGGTCATGATCCCCGGGTGCAAGGATCGAGTCCCACGTCCGGCTCCCCACTCAGCGGGAGGCCTGTATCTCCCTTTCCTGCTCCTCCCTTTCCTGCTCCCCCTGCTTGTGTTCCTTCTCTGACTTTCTCTCTGTCAAATAAATAAAATCTTAAAAAAAACAAAAACAAAACAAAAAAGGTCGCATGCTGGGGTTCCAGATAGACAAAACTTTTGGGGGTATACAAATCAACCCATACCTCCTGTAACCTCAGACCTTGATCCTGCAGGCCACTGGTCCCCTGGAATACGTCACCTCAGCCCTCCCAGGTCTCCAGCTCCTCTCGGGGCTTGTGCAGTCTGGGGCCTGAGGTATGGGGTATGGGGTAAGGGGGGAGCATCTGGTCCTCAGCCCTCAGTCAACCCAGAACATGGCCCTTGTCGGCACAGGGCTCCCAGAGTCACCATGCCAGAGGGGGCCATGCTTCCTGGACCGCCATGTCACACACCGTCAGGGGCACCAGCCCCCTGGTCAGGGGCTGCCTCGGAGGGCAGGTGGCTTAGGTTCAAGTCCCACTTATGCACTTCCTAGCTGTGCCACTTGGGGTACTTACGTAACCTCTCTGCACATAGTTTCCTCACCTAAAAAATAGGAAAAATAGTAGTACCTACCTCATAGAATGTTCGTAAGCATTGAGTGCACTGCTGTATGCCTGGCCCAGAGCAGGTGCCCCGTGTGTATCTATCTATCTATCTACCATCATCATCATCATCATCATCATCATCATCATTATCATCTGGCTACATAGATCAGAGCACATCAGCTGGAAGCTTGCTAAGGTGTTTCATTTATCCCACATGTCTCTTTTAAACTTTGAACCAATATTTTTTAAAGATTTTATTTATTTACCAGAGAGAGAGGGAACACAAGCAGGGGGAGTGGGAGAGGGAAAAGCAGGCTCCTCCCTGAGCAGGGAGCCCGATGTGGGGCTGGATCCCAGGACCCTGGGATCATGACCTGAGCCGAAGGCAGACGCTTAACCGACTGAGCCCACGGGGTGCCCCCTGAACCAATATTTTTATAAAGGAGAGTTCACATAAAAATCCAGATTTCTGGCTTTTCCAAAAAAAAAAAAAAAACTGAAAACTTGGCAACATTGGACTTGTACTCCCACCTGGCGCCCACTGGCCAGAGCTAAGTAGCCACTGCTCCCTTGAAATGGGTGGAGGTCCCCAGGCCGCCTCCCCAGCACACAGGCGCACATTTCCACTCACACTCCTAAGCCCCGCTGTGGCCCACAAAACTGTGGTAGTCTGGGGAAGCCCACATACCTGTGCTCAGAAGAACATCAAAAAGCACATAAAATAAAATCCATAAGATCACAAGCAAAATCACTTATTTTTAAATAAAGTCTCTGAAACTTTTACAAAAACCAATTTGAGATATTATAACACAGGTGCTTCTTGATGAATGCATTAAGTAACAAGACCCAGAGCAGAGTTTAATAACTACCCTAATTCCAACGTAAGGATGAGTGAATAATATTTCCAGGTAGCCACAACCACTGTAATGTGTAAGAGGAAAATATCTGACACCTACTGGTGGCAGAATTATGGGTGATGCCCCTACTACGCTGTTTGTCGCCAACTTTCATAATCAAGAAATTGCTCTATTAGAAGTAAACTTAACGAAGGGTGCCTTCGGCTCAGGTCATGATCCCAGGGTCCTGGGATCGAGCCCCACATCGGGCTCCCTGCTTGGTGGGAAGCCTGCTTCTCCCTCTCCCACTCCCCCTGCTTGTGTTCCCTCTCTCGCTGTGTCTCTGCCGAATAAATAAATAAAATCTTTAAAAAAAAAAAAAGTAGACTTGGCGAAAGTAAATGTTTGTAACTTTTTCCTATGCAAGTTCTCAGCTTGCTACATTCTATCCCTGCAACGCCCAGACCGAGAAGCCCCACAGGAGATTGAGGAAATGATGGTTCGTGTGATGAAGGGCTGAGGTCCAGCGAGCAATACACAGAGGGGAGCTGCCCTGCGTTTAAAACGTGTCTGCAAATTTGTGATGCTCCATCCCCTCATTGAGTGGCAGAAGCTGACAGCAAATGGCAAGAAGGGAAAAGAGGAAATATGAGCTGAGAAAAGCAATGCACCTTCCCCAAAACTCCCAGACGGGGGTACACAGCTGACCCACGCACAAGGCGGAAATTGGGGCGCTGACCCCCCCCACACAGTCGAAAATCCACATATAACTTTTCAACCTCCCAAACCTTAACGACGAACAGCCTACTGGAGGCTGGAAGCCTCCCTGATAACATAAACAGTCAATTAAAACATAATTTGTATGTTATATGTATTCTATACCGTATTCTTGCAATAGAGCAAGCTAGAGAAAAGAAAATGTTATCAAGAAAATCGTAAGGGAGAGAAAATACTTTTACAGTGCTGTACTGTATTTATTGAGAAATATCTACATGTAAGTGGACCTGTGCAGTTCAATCGTGTTGTTCAAGGACCAACTACCATTAATTCAGAGAGGAGGAATACCTGCTCAAAACCTGGAAGGGCCATCTGGAAAAGCAAGAGTCGATCTCTAATGCTTTTCCACCTTAACGAATAACAAAATAACTTACAAAATAAGAATGTGCTTTTATTGGGGCGCCTGGGTGGCTCAGTCTGCCTTCGGCTCAAGTCATGATTCCAGGGTCCTGGGATCAAGCCCCATATCGGGCTCCCTGCTCGGCGGGAAGCCTGCTTCTCCCTCTCCCTCTCCCACTCCCCCTGCTTGTGTTCCCTCTCTCGCTGTGTCTCTCTGTCAAATATATAAATCTTAAAAAAAAAAAAAAAAATAAGAATGTGCTTCTATTGAGTGTTTACTGTGTGCCAGGCCTCTTTCAACTGGAATTAATTAGCCCATGAAATCCTCCCAACAGTGGGAAACTGGTACTATCAATACCCCATCTCTCCTGGAGAACCGCTTCCTAGGGGAGGTGAAGTTCCAGAAGATGGGCGACCACCTGACTCACCTGCGCTGGCTGCCGCCCCCAGGCAGGGCTGGGCGAGGATCTCCTTGAAAGGCTCACCCTGGAGCATAACTGGGGCCCCTGGAGCCCAGCAGCCTTTCAGGTGCCCCTCAGGCATCTCCCCCACCCCCGACCCCCCGTGCAAGGGCTTGTGTCCGAGCCTCTCCCTGTAGCCCCTAGGCAGCTGTTCAGCCACCTGGAGCCCTCGCCCAAGCCATGGACCAGATGGAAACAATAAACCTTTTTTGAAGGGAAAAAAAAAATCTCACAGATGAGGAGACCAAGGCTCAGAGAGGTTGACTAACACAAGCCAGGTGACACAGCTAGAAAAAGTGGGGGGTTGGATTTTGAAAACAGCTCCCACAGTCCCTTCACTCTAGTAAAGCTTTGCCTAGAGTGTCATAGGCTTGTCTAAGCCCTCACCTAAAACCTCACATTTCCTCTTTGCTCTTTTTTTTTTTTTTTAAGATTTTATTTATTCATTTGAAAGAGAGACAAAGCATGAACAGGGAGCGGGGCAGAGGGAGAGGCAGACTCCCCACTGATCAGGGAGCCCGACGCGGGGCTCCATCCCAGGACCCCGGGATCATGACCTGAGCCGAAGGCAGACACTTAACCGACTGAGCCACCCAAGTGCTCCCTCTTTGCTCTTTCAACAACCTAATATTGAGGCCTCAGGGCCACAAAGAGGAGTGAAACCCAACACTATTCAGATGCCTAAAATACCATCCAGATCATCCTTTTATTTAGCTTAACATTTCAACTTCTGCTAGCACATCTTTGGGATGCCTTAAATTGTTATCAGGTGTTAATACCTCTGTGTAAGTGAGTGTTTTGGGTAAGGATGTTAGCTCTCTTCCAGAGATTCACGTTCTCTCTTCGGAGTGTGGAGATATTTCAAAGTTGAACTGCTTTCTCTTTAAGGAAGAAAAATCAACCCTCTTCAGCAGGGAGAGCTTGGCCAGCCCAAGCTGATTCAGAGCTCAGCTGTTTGCAGAGCTAACTAGTAGTCCAGTGACCTCCAGAAGTCTCTCTGCACATGTTGGTGGGTCAAAGGAAAGCCTTTGATTTGGATGAAGGAGGCTGCAGCATTTTGTTGGTGGGTTCCGTTTGTGTGTATGCATGTGGGTGTGTGTTTAATGCATTTGCTTTGGTAGAAGGACGCCCCGGGGTGCGAGCTGGAAGGGAGGAGGGCAGTCTAGGGGGGTGGTATAGCTCTCACCCTTGGGACCAGCTTCAAGAGAGGTGACACAAACCAAAGGATGTGACTCATGAGAACCTTCTAAGAGACTCCGAGCATAAGCAGTTGCTGCTTGGACAGAGCTGAGGCTATAAAGAACTAGGTGAAGCATCCACATCGAGAACAAAATGTAAAGGGTCACCAAAAACCTCAGGAATCAAGGTGAATTATATTTTAATGCATTTTTTAAAAATCAAAATTAATGCCCCCCCAAAAAAAGCCATGATGAACAAAATGGCAATATTTTGAATAATGACAGGATCAGAAGCCCATAGACAACATGTATTAATGAGCTGGGGAGGGGCACCTGGGTGGCTCAGTCAGTTAAGCGTCTGCCTTCGGCTCGGGTCATGATCTCAGGGTCCTGGGATCGAGCCCCACATCAGGCTCCCTGCTCAGCGGGGAGTCTGCTTCTCCCTCTCCCTCTGCCTGCCACTCCTCCGGCTTGTACACCTTGAACTTGCACAATGTTATATGTCAATTATATCTCAAGCTGGAAAATTAGTAAAGGAGGTTCAGTAGAGGGAGGGGGAAAGATTATTGGCTTGGCTCCGAGGAGTTAGGCAAGCCTATTGCTTCCCCTCCTGCTCTCTCCTGAACCCTTTTACCTACCCGCACCTCTATCTGCTGTCTCATCCTCCTCTTAACTTTTGCCCTACGTCTGCAAGCTCCCAGCCCTGCTCAGCCCGCTGGGAGAACTCATTACAAAAATGCTTCTGATGTGAATGAGGTAGGAAACAAAGGGAAGACTTGGCATTGTCTATTCAGAACGGTCTGGATTATGTAAAAAGGATGCTCATTAAAAAAATAGTAATAACCATCTAGAAGACAAGGGCAAAAATCCATTATGGACTACGTGTATGCCCCCCTAAAATTCTTATGTGGAAACCCTCCTCCCCAGCAGGATTTTTGGAGGGAGGTGACTAAGTCAGGAGAGTGAAGCCTACGTGATGCAACTAGTTTAAGAAGAGACACTAGCGCTTGTGTCCTCTCTCTGTTCTCTGCCAGGTGAGGACACAGCAAGAAAATGGCCATCAGGAAGCCAGTTCTCAGCAGATGCTGGATCTGCCAGCACCTTGATCTTGGACTTCCAGCTTCCAGCACTATGAGAAATCCATTTGTGGTTTGAGTCCCCGGACCCCACCGTCTGGGGTATATTTGTTACAGCAGCTGAAGCTGATTAAGACAGTCCCTGTCTTGGAATGCTGGGACCTCAAAAAATAAGCCCCCTTCTCTCTACATTCAGATTATTTACCCCAAAAATAAAATATAACTTTTAAAGATGTTATCATTAGACAGGCTCCAGAAATGACCAAATAGAAAAAGATACTTTTCTTCTCTCACAAGAAAATTTACAAATGATATTTCTATGTATATTAGATTAAGTCATAGTGTTACGGAACCTGGACTGGATCGCCCGACGGAAGATCCAAGCCAAGCGGCCTTCGGAGATCTTGGAGGATCGGAGGTTTATTTATCGCGGGCGGGCTCAGAGGAGTGTGGTCTCCAAAGGTCTGACCCCGAGCACAAAGGGGCAATTTATACACTTCTACTTCCGCATACTTGGCTCTTTCGGCGCGTGCGCAAAGCGGGGCAGGGAGAAGGACCCGGCTTGGTGCGCGCGGGAAGCAGAGCAGGGAGAAGGACCCGGAAGAGCCCCGGGGCGGGGGCTGGGACTCTCTCCCTGGCTCGGTCGCCATCTTAGGACACAGATTTTCCTTATCAATAGAGCCTTTTATTATGACATTTTAAAATTTATGTTCTGCTTCATTTCACAAAAGGACTTAAAACAGAAACTTGGACATATTTTCTGGAAATGACTAACTGAGACTCTGTTACTATACTATTCAAAGAGTTTCTTTGAGAATTATATTTTCAGGGGAATGTATAGACATTCTAAAGAGATGCTAGATCAGGGGTCAGCCAACCTTTTCTGTGAAGGGCCAGATAGTAAATATTTTGGGCTCTGTGGGTTATACAACCCACATCAACACCATCTCACTCTGGTTGTAACACAAAAGCAGCCACAGAAAGTGCCACATAACACCGTGTGAAGCTACAACTCTGGGTTCTAGTGTGGGGTTTATGGACTGTGAGACCATTGACCCTTCAGTCCAGAAACTTCTTTCTTGTGGGCTGTCCTCTGTACTGTAGGATGTTTAGCAACATCCCTGGCCTCCACCCACTCACTAGGAATAGCACAATTCCCCTCAGTGATGACTCCCCAGAGTCTCCAGACATTACCTGCCCACATTCGAGAACCACTGTTCTAGAGTCTAGAAGACTGTGAGCAGGGCCGCCTGGGTGGCTCAGTCATTAAGCGTCTGCCTTCGGCTCAGGTCATGATCCCAGGGTCCTGGGATCGAGCCCCGCATCGGGCTCCCTGCTCAGTGGGAAGCCTGCTTCTCCCTCTCCCACTCCCCCTGCTTGTGTTCCCTCTCTCGCTGTGTCCCTCTCTGCCAAATAAATAAATAAAAATCTTTAAAAAAAAAAAAAAATAGAAGAATGTGAGCAGCTTTTTTAATAGAAACTGTAAAAGCGATCTTTCAACTGGATCTCGGCCAAGCCAGTCATGGGGCACTATCTAAAAACAATTGGTACTTCGCCCACAGCGTAATCAATAAAACAAGTATGGCTATTTCTACCGGGCCTCTGTTAAATCAAACTGTGTGTTCATTGTGCACATGTTCTGAGAAGTTTCTAAATATTCTAGCCTTTGACCCATTAAGCCCACTTCTGAAAAATCTAACCATAAGGAAATCTGAAATGTGAAAAAAACCAAATGCAGAAGGATGTCCAATGCAGTATTTTCTAGAAACAATGAACTCTTGGGAACTTAAGGTAAGTGCTGCAGTCTCTATGTTTGTATGCTCCCCAAATCCCGTGCCCAGTGTGATGGTGGTAGGAGGTGGGGCTTTTGGGGGGTGATTAGGTCAGGAGGGTGAAGCCTTTCTGAATAGGACCTAAAAGAGACTCCACAGACTCCCCCACCTTCTACCATGTGAGGACGCAGCAAGAAATCTTTCGCCCAGAAGAGGGAAGACCATCCTACCATGCTGACCCTGCCTGGTCTCAGACTCCCAGTCTCCAGAACTGTGAAAAATAGATTTCTTTGTTTATGAGCCACCTGTGTGTGGTGCTCTGTTACCCGGACTAAGACAACTCAGTACAGGATAGTAGGGGCCAAATATATGTTTCATTCATCAATGGAAGATGTTACAACCTTCACAAAGTATGGCTACAGAGAATATTAGTAACTGGGGAAAATGCTTTATCATATCCCGTTAAGTGAGCCAAGGAGGATGCAAATTTGGTTATAGAGTTCAACCTTCAAATCCTCCCCCCATTTTTTTAATAACAAAAAGAACCATGCTCACACCTTAGCTGCCTTGAAACTGAAAGTGATTTCCTTCGTTGATGGCCAGGTGGGGTGGTGGCTGCTTTTAAATTATCAGGAAACCCACAGCTTTTCTTTCTAAAGCAACCTGGATCAAACAGAGAGCAAAAGCCATGTTGCCCGATGGTTAGGTAGGGGGCTCTGCTGTTGCCATGGTCCGCATTCAGATCTCAGGGCTAAAGCCTCCCCAGCTGTCTGCAGGCCCCACAAACTCTTGGAGAGCTGGTTTACAAATGGGAAGGATACAAAGTTCCTATCTCAAAGGGGAGCTCCAAGAATTAAATGAGACAGTGGGGGTGGGGGGAACAGGGCCCATTGCATTCGCTCAAGAAAGGTGAACTCTTCCCAGTCCGGTGGAAATGCACAATGCCTTTAGGGAAATTCGGGTGAGTTCCTTGTCCTTTGCTATCTTGATTTCCTTAAGAAATTTCTCTCCAACCAAAAGAATTAACATGTTTAGAATAATGCCTCCCAAGGTGGATCTTTGTTGGAGTCTTAATGAAGTTTTTAGTGATTTGTTTTTCATGAGGCTTTTTTTTTGGTGTGTGGGGGGGGTCAATTTAAAGGACTGTCCTCCTTTAGGTCTTCAGTTATATTTTTCCAACAAAATGACAGTAATAGTAAATGCCAACTGTATTTTTTTAATACCCTTCACTGGCAAGATCAAAACCTGATATCCATCCTATGATGACACCAGTTTTTTCAATGTTATTGGTTAATGAATTCCAAAAATCTGAGGACCTCTGTCCCCCACCAAAACTAAAGGTCGCCCTGGACACTTGCTTTTATCTGCTTTTGAAATAAGTGTGTCATGCAATTGCCTGCGCTCTCAGGAAAGAAGGCTGAGAACGTTCTTCGGCGGCTAAGTGGTGCCCTCTCCTTGGGGTCATCATCTGTCTGTGACAACGGAATCCCTCGGGGAGTGAACCCCAGCTCACATCTGGGCTGGGGTGCAACTGTCCAGCAGACAGGAGACCCGTCCCTCCCCTGAAACAGGTGAGAATCCTTGCTGTGGTTTTCTGAGCTGATGTCTGATCTGTTTTATATTTGTTTACCCAGAGTTCTACAGTTGCTGATTAATTTCCTAAAGTTGGCCTAGAAACGGAGCAGCCAGCTTCCCTGTTGGGGAGCCCGGCCTGTTTCCAAGGCACAATTGCTACCCTTAGCTAAGACTGCCCCCGTGTGGCCAGAAGCTGCATTACCATGGCTTGGGGGAAAACCTTTCCTGACCTGGACCCCCAGTTTAAGAAGGCTGCTCTAATGGGCTTTTTAAATAAAACTAAAGTGGGGCCTCTACCTAAGTGTGGGTTCTTGAGTGTTCCAGAGTCTTCCAGACAGAGAACGTAACCCAGTTAAACAGAGACTAGGATGTGGGTGTGAATCCAGGCTTTACTTCTGAGAGGACACGCCCTCAGGCCTCAGTTTCCTAATCAATAAAATGGAACAGTGGGCCCCACATCTAATTTGTGAGATTGAGATAGACAGATTAAAAACAAAATACGGCCTGTGTTCCTTGGCATGAATAAGAGCTCCCTCATCATTCATTATAAAGCAGTTCTCATTAAGACTCAATTATATGCCTAGAACAGATGTTACATATATAAGTTTTTCAAATGTCGTCATTAATAAGGTACAAATTCATTGACTGGCACGAAAGAGGTTTTGGCGGTTTTTGTCATCAAGGGTTGGCAATACACTTACTTAGTTTGTCAGTCACTGTTCCAAGCATTAGCGACTCAAAACTAAGAAAGTGCAATTAGTATAATTTAGATTAAAAATCTGGGGGAAAGTATCACACCAAAAATGCGTTTTCAGATTCTATTTTTTATTTTATAATTCATGGAGCCCGACACGGGGCTTGAACTCACGACCCTGAGATCAAGACCTGAGCTGAGATCAAGAGTCAGACGTGTAACTGATGGACCTACCCAGGCGCCCCTGGTTTTCATATTTAAAAAGAAAAGAAAAATGAATGTGTGGGATATGGTGGTCCGTAAGACCAAAAATTCCACACCCAAAGGAACTGAAAACAGGTATTCGAACAAAGACGTGTACATCATGGTCATAGCAGTTACAGGAACCAAAAGACGGAAACAACCGAAATGTCTGTCTATCTATGAGGGATAAACAAAGGGTGGTGCGTCCATGCAAGAGAACAGGGTCCAGCCATGGAAAGGAATGAAGTGTTGATACAGGGCAGGACATGGGCAGACCTTGAAAACATTACGGTAAATAAAAGAAGCCAGACACAAAAGTCCACATGTTGTATGATTCTGTTTTTATGAGATATCCAAAATAGGTAAATCGGTAGAAGGAAAAAGCAGACTCGTGGTTGCCAGGCGTTTTGGGGAGGGGGAGGATGGGGAGTGACAGCCGAATGGGTATGGGCATCTTTTTGGGGTGATGGAAATGCTTTGAGACTTGTTAGAGGTGGTGGTAGCACGACAATGCGAATATACTAGAGGCTACTGAACTGTACACTTTAAAATGGTTAATTTTAAGTTTTGCAAATTTCACCTCCATATAATAAATAGATGATAGACAGATAGATATTTTTTAAAACAGTTCTCCGTGTGTGTGATGGAGGGGTTGGTTCTCGCACCAGCTCAGCAATGTGCCAACGTTAAGACCTCCCAAAGTCCAGGGGCGCCTGGGTGGCTCAGTTGGTTAAGCAACTGCCTTCGGCTCAGGTCATGATCCTGGAGTCCCTGGATCGAGTCCCGCATCGGGCTCCCTGCTTGGCGAGGAGCCTGCTTCTCCCTCTGACCCTCCCCCCTCTCATGTACTCTTTCTCTCTCTCATTCTCGCTCTCTCAAATAAATAAATAAATCTTTAAAAAAAAAAAAAAAAAAGACCTCCCAAAGTCTGTTTCTTCATCTGACAAATAGGGGAATATACGGTTTCTTTGTCGTGAGTCAGTCCCGAAGATTAAGCAAGATAATGCCTATGTCACCACATGGTGCCAGGCTCACAGCCAGGTCTTAATAAGTTTTAGCAAAAATTTTTGTTTGTTTTTAGTTATTGTTTTTGTTATTTGGAATCACTGGTGCCAAAAGGAGAAACAAGAAACACAAAACAAGGGGTTGCCCGGGTGGCTCCGTCGGTTAAGCGTCCGACTCTTGATCTCGGCTCAGGTCTTGATCTCAGGGTCGTGAGTTCAAGCTCCGCACTGAGCTCTGTGCTGGGCATGGGGCCTACTTAAAAAAATTTTTTTTAAATAAAAAAACACAAAACAAGGATATGGAGTTAGAGTCACGTTCGAATCTTGGCTCTGCTGCCCACATGCTGGATCACGCTGGCAAAGGTGCAGAGACTCTGGGAGTCTCAGTTTCCCATTCCTTAAAGACAGGGCCACGCCTGACCCTCCTTATGAAATCCACAACACTTTGGTCGGATCAATGCCTGGAATCATAGTTTCCCTATGTGTCTCATGGCTTATGACAATCAAATAGATGTAACAACATAAAAATGCACATGTAACCTTGATCACTTGAAAAGGGTGGTGTCTGCCTGTGGGTGCCATTATACACCTGATAATGATGTGATGGGGGGCCCTTCACCTCTGTCGTCTACATCCCCAAATCCCATAACCCCAGGCTAAGCAGGAGAAAACAGCAGACAAGTCCGGATTGGTGGACGTTCCACACAACATTGACCAGTACTTCTTAACACTGTCAAAGTCTAGGGGCACCTGGGTGGCTCAGTCGGTTAAGTGTCTGCCTTCGGCTCAGGTGACGATCCAAGGTTCCTGGGATCGAGCCGCATGTCAGGCTCCTTGCAGAGCTTCTCCCTCCCCTGCCCCCCTCCCCTGCCCCCCTCCTCCGACTCATGAGCGCTCATTCTCTCTCATTCACTCTCTCTCTCAAATAAATAAATAAAACCTTAAAAAAAAAAACAAAACAGGGATATTTCAACAGCTTTAACAACAAAGCACAATTTTGTGACTGATTATGAAATGTAATTGTCTGAATATTAACTAACTAAAGCTTGAGACGCTATCTGGGAAACTGCTGGAAGAACCCTAAAAATGGAGTAACGTTGGTGCAATTGAAATCTATGCAAGCTAAAACATTTCTGTCTGAAGCATTACTGTTTTCAACCAAAATCCCAGCGTTCTCCGTGTGATAGACCTGCTTGGGCTCTCCATGGTCTGTCACATTCTACTGAATGGTATCTTCAACTTTTTTGTATTATGCAAAGTTTAGTTCTCTTTTGCCAATTTCACCAATAGCATGTCAGCCTTATTTTTCCAGCAATGGACATTTTTTAATTAAAGTGTAATTTACATAATTTTATTTCTTGCATTTTTTCCTCCAGCTCCTACTATGCACTGGGCTCAGAGTTATTGAATGAACTGAGCAAACTCCCTCCTTGCCCTCCAGGAGCTCCTGGTCTGCTGGGGGCTATGAAGGAGCAAACGGATGATTTGAAGGTCAGAGCCATGCAGGGGCGTGTGGGCGCTCCAGGCAGCGGGTAGCTCAGAAGGGACCACCAGCCGGACCCGGCAACGAAAGGGGGTGTTGCGGAAGAAGGTGGGCGTCTTGGGGAAGGTCTCGGAGGCAGAAGGGGACACTGGCAGAGCCTCAGAGGTCAGAGAGGCCCCAGGAAGAGGCGAGACTGGGTTGGTGAGCAGCGATGGCCACGCAGCCCTCCCTCCCCACATTCTGAGGATGCTGCATTTCACCCTGGAGGAGGGACATACTGGGTGGGAGGTGTTGGGCCTGGTGTGGCAAGGTTTCTGTGGAAGGATAACGGCCTTCCTGGTTCATCCTGCTTGGTCGGTGCCCAGCCCTCCCTTAGGAACAGCAGGTGCCATGCCAGGTCTGTGAGATTTTGGGACCCATGAGAATGTTTTCATTTTAATTTATTTCTTTTTTAAATTTTTATTTAAATTCAATAAATTAACATATAGTGTATTATTAGTTTCAGAGGTAGAGTTCGGTGATTCATCACTTGCATATGACACCCAGTGCTGATTCCATCACGTGCCCTCCTTACTGCCCATCACCCAGTTACCCCTTCCCCCCACCCCCCTCCCCTCCAGCAACCCTCAGTTTGTTTCCTAGAGTTAAGAGTCAGAGAGGGAGACAAACCATTTTAATTTCTATTAAAATCAGAAAAGAAAGACGAATATAATAACAATAAATATATGATCATGAATCCAGCCTGGATTCTATTCATCTCTATACCAATGCAGGGGTAAAATATTTCTCCTTCCTTCCTACCTCCTTCCCTCTCTTCTTTTCCTACACATGTCTGTATGCCTCCTTCACAGAGGAAGGGGCCCACAAAAATCACCATGTGCCCTGAGCCTCCTCACCTCCAACCGAGCCTAGCTCCACCTTCCTTCTGACATCTTCTGAATGTCAGGCCAGGTACGGGGACCTGGAGATACCAGGATAAGCAAGGCGTGCTCAGCACCCACACAGCTCAGTCTTGTGGGCAAGCATGCCCAAGAAAACACGCGAATGCTAAGATCTGGAACTTGTACAGAACAAGAGAACAGCAACGAGCGTGGTCTACCACTGGGGGGTTCAATAAGCAGCATGTACATCATACGACGTTCTAGTACCTAGAATCAGCCTAGGTAAGTGTGGACATTATGATGGCTCCAGAACCCAAATCGAATGTCCCACGTCTTAAAACAGGAGAAGTAGCAATGACGGAAACTGAGAAGCGAAAGTAGAGATGTGGCAAGATGCGGACCATTACCATCCTCAGACAACGTGCGGAGGTGGGAAGTACTGAGTCACCACTACTTAGAGTCACGAGGTCGCAGGGTGGTTGTTGCCAACTGCAAGGAGCTCCCACCCGCCAAAGGGCTTTGGGGGAACCTCTTCCTCACGTCACGGGCAGATCCTCCACCTCGGGGGTGGGGCGGGGGCAGGACTGCCAGGCCCCATCTGGCGACGGAAGGACAGTCCCAACCACAAAGAGTTGTCCTGCCCCCAAATGCCGATAGTGCCTCCTCTGGGAAGCACTGCAATTGGTGAACTAAAAATCCCGCCACAAGGGCGCCTCGGTGGCTCAGATGGTTAAGCGTCTGCCTTCGGCTCAGGTCATGATCCCAGGGTCCTGGGATCGCGTCCCACATCGGGCTCCCTGCTCCTTGGGAGCCTGCTTCTCCCTCTGCTTCTCTCTCTCTCTCTCTGTCTCTAATGAATAAATAAATAAAATCTTTAAAAAAATAATAATAAATAAATAAACAAAAAAATTCCGTTGTTAAAAAAATAAAAAATAAAAAAAATAAAAAATAAAATAAAAATCCCACCACAAGGGAGTGGAGCGGATTCCAGAGACAAGAGCGGCAAAATCCTGGCGGAACCATCTAGAAGCTTGGCCAGATGGAGACATGTCACCTCTGCGAGCAGGACCGGGGCGGAGAGGGGCGTGTGCAAGACTCTCGTTCTCCTTTATAAATCCTATCTGGTTGTTTTAACCACTTGCATACATGGTTTCATTCCTTTTTATTGAAGGGGCAATTTCAACAGCATGGAAAGGACTCTGTCATAAAAGAACACAATCCCTATTCACTTAAGGATCAGCTACAATCTTTCATTTGAATTTTTTGAAATGTTTTCTTTCGCCAAATGGGCTTTGATTTCCAAGGTATCCAGCTTGGGACTACAGAGCGGTTGCATGTTCTTCAGGGAGAGAAAACCCCAAACCCTGACATCCTCTGAAAGACATCTCTGAAGATGGGCTCGCTCTGGCCGACGTAAGCCTCCTGGGGAATTTCTAATTTCATGGGGTTCACACTCTTGCACGTTTGGTGCCCACAGTGGAGCTCCATCTGCCGTGCATCTAATTCACAATTTTGGATTTGCATGATTCAAACCTGCATAAAATAGGACCTCGCGGCGCCAGCCAGTGTCCCGTCAGGCTGATGCTACTTGTGAAAATCCTTGAGCTTCTTCACTTTTGTATTTGCACATGAAAGGAGGCCATGGAGCTGGCTGTGATCTATGATTATTTGTTTTATATTCAGGATCAACAAAAAGCAATAAAAGGAGTCATTAGAGGATTCCATTTTCCAACTCGCTGCACTTGCCTGCTCACCTTCAAAATCTAATCGATAATAATGAGAGAGACTTAATACAAGTTCAACCAAAAGTTCAAGTCTTGCCGTTGATTTTTGACGTTGCCTTTCTGCCTCTGGTCGATAAAACTGTGGATCTTGTTCTGCGGTGTTGCGGCCCCCGTTGTCATTCCGTTGGCCACAAGATGACATGAACCTCCCCAGCCAGGTAACCAGCACCTCGTCGGCCTCTTCAAATCCTTCCCTGGCAGAAAACTCTCTGCTCAGGTGGGTCCCACCTGCTGATGATCCCTGAAGTGGGCCTTGCTGCCTTCAGCCTCCCAAAGGGCGAGTTCAGAGGGAACAGCAAGTGCAAACCTTGCCAGCTCCTTATGCAAGTCTCAGATTAGATGGCACGTCTGCCAGGAAGTCCTCCAGACCCTCCCCACAGGGGTCAGATGCACCAACAGAGGGGGTGTTCCAGAAATGGAAATCAAGTTCAATGTGGTATGTTGAGCAGCTGGTCAAGTGTCTCTGCTGCATGAATGTTCAACCCCATTTGGAGATAACATCAGTGATTTAATCACCGTGTCCCATCATGCTCAGACACTGGGCTAGTGGCTGGGGATACAGCCGTGACTAAGCCCAATCACGTTAATCCTCTGCTCAAACCCACTCCCATGGAGTGGCTCCCATCACGCTCAGAGCAAGAACCAAAATCCTTCCAACAGGCCAACAAGACCCCATCCCCTTTCCTGTCCTCAGCCACCAGGCCAGCCAGCCACCTGCACCTTCTCACTGTCCTTGAGTAATACAGGGCCTTTGCACATGCTGTCTCCTTTGCCTACAATGTTTCTCTCCAAATCACCACATGGCTCACACTCTCTTGTCCTTCAAGTCTTTGTCCAAATCTCATCTCCTGGGTGAGGACTTTTTTTAAGTTGCACCCCCACCCCCAATCCAAGTCCTAACCCCTCCTTACCAGTTAATTTTCTACTAGTCCTTATAAGCTCTGACATATAATATACTTATTTAATACTCCATGAGGCCAAGGAGTTTTGTCTTTTCAGATGATAGGCCCTCAATAAATAAATGATGAGTGCATGAAGGAGCCTGACCTGCCCTCATGGACCTCACAGTCCTGCACCAGAGAGTCAGCCTATGGCCAGCTTCCCAAATGGCTATCTCAATGTCTAACAGTGTAGCAATCATCATACAACCTGGAGGAGGTGTGGGCTACCCTGGATGCACCTAAGGATCTGCACGCAGCCACATCTGGGTCCGAATCCCTGCCCTGCTCAATCCTACCTGTGCCCAGTGGCCCAGAGCCTAACTGTCCGAGCCTCAGCTTGCTTGTTTGGAGAATGACGTTAGATGGTGCTGGCCATAAAAGGTACCTTGTGACTCGAAGCCTTCATATTGTCCTGGTTTTTATATTCTGGCATTCCCAAACGCTTTACTGTGCTAGTTTTTCATTTTTTTAATTGAACTATAACATACATCTAAAGGTGCCCAAATCACACATATAGACCTCAATGAATTTGCACAAAATAAACCAGCACACAAATGAAGAAAAGTATTTGCAGCATCCCAGAAGCCCCCCTGTACCTGTTTGCTGTCCCCCCCCCCCAGCACCACACCACCCACCATCCTGACTTCTAACAACATAGGTTAGTTTTGCTGGTTTTTGTCCTTTACATAAGTGGAATTGTACAGAACATTCTCTCTTGTGCCTGGTATCTTTCGCTCAGAATTAAGTTTGTGAGGTTTATCCATGTTACTCTGTGACATCGTAGATCATTTGTTTTCACTACTGTATAGTATTCGACTGTAAGAATACACCACGATTTACTCACGCACTCTATTCTTGGTAGGCATTTGCACCTGTGCTATTTTGATGTACCAAATCATCGGTATTACTGCTCATGCAATACCATCATCTCTGTACTTTAAAAAATCTGAAATCAGAATTATTTACATCACGAGGCACAGCCGAGGGGATATTTGTTGTATTGAACTTGTATCTGAATGGAAATTCAAGAAGTCTTGTTATCACTGTGATCTGTGGCTTTACTTTCCCTTTGGGGGTGACTGGCGAGTTTGAGCATTTTTCCACCTTAGTTTTCCTGAGGTCCCTGAGCCCTACGAAGCCCAATCCACTTCCGGAAGTGCTTGATGGTGTCACCTTAGAATGGGGGGCAGAGAGACAAGAAGTGGGGAGATGGGTAGGGAAGGAGAGGGGGCAGTAGAGAAAGAGGAAGAGACAGGAAGATCACAGGCTCAAGCTGCCCTACCTCTCCCCAGGACTAGATTGCCTTCTCTTTTAGGACTTCACCCCGTGTCGGGATAATTGATTTGAACCTGTACCTATCTGCCTTATATCCTCCCTGCAAGGCAGAAGCCAGAGACACCTCCGTCCTGCCCAGGCTTTCCCTGAGAAGCCAGCATCTGAGGACACGGTGGAGAAGACAGTGAAAACCAGAGTTCCTTTCTAAAAAAAAAAAAATTCAACTGAGTTTTGAGCATTCCTGGAAATGAATACCCAAATAAGAGTGTTTTGCTTCAGTGTTACAATCACTAAGTGCAAGGACTAAACTGAGTAATGAACATAAAGGCTAGCTCATGGAATGTTGAACCATAAAAATTGTAGATATTTCAATAAAACCACGTTAATAGGGTCTCATATTTCCTGCAGGATTTATTTTCTTTTTTTGTTTGTTTTGTTTTTCCTTTTTTTTTTCCTGCAGGATTTAAAATAACACAAACACTCTGTCTTTGAAAAGATTGTCCCAAATAGTTGAAATTCGTCAAAGCCGGTGGGACCAAGTAAATGAAGTTTGTTTACCACAGCGCCACCTGGTGGTGAAGTTTATTGAACACGTTCACGTGTGAAATAAAATGTCTGGGGTCCCTCCCTCAGTTAGTTCTATGGGAAAAATAGCCTTGAATCAAAGTGTTCCACTGTTGACTCTCTTTAAGGATGCACTTCTCACATGCAATGTGGCAGAAGGATATTGTGCTCACCACCTTCACCCTAATTGGAGACCAGTTTGGTTCCAAATATAATCAAATCCAAGTTACTACTTCATCTAGTCACAGAATTATCCCCCTTTCATAAAACTCATGTATGAACTAGCCAGCTGCTTATCAACATGTGAAAAGCACAGACATAGCTCAACCTCTTTATCAGCCATGGGCAACTTAACTTGGTTGGGCCTCAGTTTCCTTATCTGTCAAATGGGGAGGATAAATCGCCACCTTAGATAATGCATGTAAAATCTCTTAGCGCTGCGTCAGGCACATAGTAAATGCTCAATACTTATATATTAAATCGAGGGAGGAGCGGAGGAGCAATTTTCAAAAAGGCTATAGAATAATCCCATATCTGGTAACCATAATAAGTAATAGCATGGGCATAGAGAAAAATCAGAAGACATAGATTCTGAATTATTAAAGGTGTTCCTCTTTAGAGAAGGGAGTTTCACTTTCTTTACTATAGATTTACCTGAGGCTTGCTTTTTTATAAGAACGTATTATGCTTATAATTTTAAAATTAAGATGTTTTTTGTATTGTGGTAAAATATGCCTAACGTAAAATTTGCCATTTTAACCATTTTTAAGTGTACAATTCAGTGGCGTTAAGTGGCCGTCACACTGTTATTCAGCCATCACCACCATCCACCTCCAGAACTTTTTTATCTTCCCAAACTGAAATTCTGTCCCCGTGAAACCCTCCACCTCCTCCCCTGCCCTGCCCCTCACCCCAGGCAACAGCCATTCTGCTTTCGGTCTCTGTGGATTGGACTCTTCCTCACATAGAGGGAATCATATACTATCTGTCCTTTTGTGCAAAATTTGGGTTTTTAATGGAGGAAAATAGAGGTGCTAGAGCACCGTCTCTGTCCCGTGTAAAGCCCTCGATCACTGCGGTATACCAGAAGCTCTAACAGAATAGTCCAGGGACCTCTGAGGTCCCAAGCCCCCTCAGGGGGTCCACAGGGTCAAAAAGACCTAATATACTATGAAGTTACCTGCTTTCCACAGGCCATATGATGTGTAATGTCACACAAGACCGAACGAACGGCAGAGATGACCGTCCCACCCTCTGTCATGAAATAAGACACTAAAGGTGGTTACAAAAAGGTGAAACATTGCCAGTCTTCTCATAAAATTTCTTTCACTTTGGGAATTTTGTTATTTACGATGAAAAAAATATGTTTTTCATATTAACATGTTGCGGGTTTATTATTTTTCCTCTTGAATTATTAAGTGTTTTCATTGCTTTAAACTCTACTATGGTAACTATCAATAAGCATGAGCCACAGAAGCAAAAACTTTTGAGGACCCCGAATAATTTCTAAGAGTGTAAAACGATTCTGAAGCCAAAAGTTTTAAGAACGACCACATCATGTTAACCTTTCCTCTGATGAATGGTGCTTGTGTTGGTGTGGACCACGGGCAGTTTTGCTCTATGGAGGTGACCTGTCAGCGTGTAAACGTCTCAAATGTGAATAATACTTGTCTCCAGGCTTCCGATCTCCTATAATCCGATTATCTACTCTGCCCATCCTCACCACTCTACCCACACACACACAGAAAACCATTCAAAGACTCCAGACCAAAACTCTCTTGATCCTCATTACGTTTTATTCTTCTGAAATACCTGCCCACCCATGCAGCAGCCTGTGAAACTCCTTTCACTTGGTATAAGGATATATAAGGGATAATAAACTAACGAGAGTTGAGTATTACAGTTTATTGCCACGAGTTGATGGAAACGCTTACGTGCAGTGTGACTCAGTAGATAATCTCATAGGTAGGAGGTTATTGAGATAATTCTAGGAGACCATCTCTCTGTCATTAAAGAATTGCTGGGCTGGAATAAATCATGTATATTCATCCATCCATCCGTCCATCCATCCTACCAACAGATATTGAAGGAGAGCCAAACTCTGGGCTATGCCCACGGGAAACATCGATAAAATAAACTTCTTCCCCCGGGGAGCCCACCTTCAAGTGGGCAAGACCAGCAAGCAAGTACACACCATAATGGCAGGTGGTACTGAGTTTTATGAGGAAAAATAATACCAGATACAGATGTGGGGAGGCTGGAAAGGCTTCAGGGCAGGTGACGTATGAGCATTTAGGTGAAGTCGGGGCGGGGGACAGACTACCTGGGATAAGAGTGTAACCAGGCCATGGGGCGCCTGGGTGGCTCAGTCGTTAAGCATCTGCCTTCGGCTCAGGTCGTGATCCCAGAGTCCTGGGATCGAGCCCCGCATCGGGCTCCCTGCTCCGCGGGAAGCCTGCCTCTCCCTCTCCCACTCCCACTGCTTGTGTTCCCTCTCTCGCTGTGTCTCTGTCAAATAAATCAATAAAATCTTTAAAAAAAAAAAAAAAAAAGCGTAACCAGGCCTTGAAACAGCAAGAGTACCACTGCAGAAAAAGGTGCCCAGAAGTTTCTAGAAGGAAAACCAAGGCCTCTGTGGCTGGCACAAAAAATGAGGGAACAAGGATCCGCGAGGCCAGGGATCAGGCCTTGCCAGCAAGCCACGGCGAGGATTTGGGGTTTTATTCTATGCACAGGTGCTGGTGGTGACACGGCCGGGCTCCGGGGCAGGGCTGGGGGCGGTCCTGACGCGGGACAAACGCCCACCGAGCTCTGAACCCTCGGGCCCTGACTTGTCAAGGATCCATCTGTTCCTAAAATCCCTACCCGGGGCTGCTGGGGGTTAAAGGGAAAACCCCCCGGAGGGGATGAGGGTGGCATAGTCCGTTGACAAACCAAGAGGATGCCTGTCAGGCACTTAATTCAAGGACATTCTCATTATCATTGTAATGAGATTACAGTTGCCAATTTGAAGCTATTTTAGGTCACTTAGAATTCCAAATCAAAAATCTAGGGAAGTTTAAGGTAATTTCTCACTCTGGAGTAACTAAGAATTTCGTGGGGTGCCTGTTAGGCACACTGGGTCTCAGCCCTCCTCCAGACCCAACGGCCAGAATCGGGAGGGGGGGAAGGCGGTCGGGGCTTGGCAATGCGATTCTGAGGGTTACCGTCTACAGCAGCCATGGAAATTCAGGCGTTTGATGTGTGTGCAAAAGTGATGATGAAATCTCACTGGGTGAGTAAGGGTAAAGGGCAATAAAAAAAAAAAAGTCATTTTTTTTTTCTTCTTTGATACAACTTTTTACAAACTCAAATCTACAGACGAGGAATTTCAGGCTCCCTAACCCATGCTGTTTTCCTTGAGTGGAATTTACTCGGTAGAGTCTCCAGTAGAGACTTCTAGATACCCACCCACCCTGCCCCACTCCCCAAGTTTCTGATTCAGCAGCTTTAAGTGAACCTGATGGTTTGCATTTCTAGCAATTTCCCAATGATGATGATTTTGCTAGTACAGGACAAGTTGAAAACCAGTTATAAACAAGAGGAACTAGTAAAAAATCTGAAATCTCCACTTAGAATGTTGGTAATATTGGCATCATGACTTAACTGCTACCTGCAGTAGGATAAAGCAAGTTATGTTGATATCAGGAACCCAAGTTTTCAGAGAATCAAATATAAAATCAAAGAAATAAAAACCTTATTTTAAATTTGAGTTAGAAACAGCAATACAGGGGCGCCCGGCTGGCTCAGTCAGTAGAGTATGTGACTCTTGATCTCGGGGTTGAGTTGGAGCCCCACGTTCGAGTTAAAAATATATATATATATAATTCATTGAAGTTTTTTTTTTTTTTTTTAAAGATTTTATTTATTTGACAGAGAGAGACACAGCGAGAGAGGAAACACAAGCAGGGGGAGTGGGAGAGGGAGAAGCAGGCTTCCCGCGGAGCAGGGAGCCTGATGCGGGGCTCGATCCCAGGACCCTGGCATCATGACCTGAGCCAAAGGCAGACGCCCAACGACTGAGCCACCCAGGCGCTCCTGAGGTATTTTTTTTCTTAAAAAAGTATATCCTTGTTCTCTAGGTTAAGAAGCCCCGGGGGTTGAAGCGAACCAGGAGTGATGAGCATCCTTATCCCCAAGTTACCACTTGTAATTACCATTTCCCGTAAAAGGAACCCAGGATCCTCGGAGAAGTTAACTCTCCAGGTCTTGGTCAGGAAATGGATGAGTTCAGAACATCTTAGGCAAAAAGCTAAGAAGCCTTCAGACTGTTGCCCAAAACACACTGAGCCAACTTGAAGGAGCCCATTGGCCAAAGACAGGAGACTCTAAGCATCAAAATGATGCCTGCAATTGCTTAAAACTCATCAAATGTATAGAGTTCCCAACAAAAAACTCTCAAGTGTATTCACCAGCCATGTCTAGGACCAGACAGGATACTGGGCACCAGACTTTATTCTCAAAGCTGGGTAATCAAGGGGGAGAATCAAGTTTTATCTATCCTTTCTTGTTCAAGCTGTATTCAGGGCAATCAAATAATCACCAGTGAGGTCTTCTGCTCAATATTAAATGCAGAGGCAATGACAGAACTTTAAATCACCTTTTGCAATATTCTTAATGCTCATCAATGGCCGCTAAAACCCAAAGGAGAGAGGCTGACGGAGAACTTTATTACAGCTGGACAGTCTGACATCTGAACCCACTGATCCAACTTGAGTACAGGTTGGAAAACCAAGTATTGTAGGTGTCCAGAGATGATGCAACTGGGAGCACAGAGACCCCTCCTCCCCAAAACTGAGCTCAAATCTACTTTAAAACTTCACCCGTTCATAGGACATAGAGAGACTGGAGAAAACGGGTGAGATGAAACCTCAAATGTGCAATAAACCCAAAGAAAATGTGCAAACTTCTACAGGACCAATTTCCCAGCCTCTTCAATAAATAAAATGTGTGTATGGAGAGGGACATAGATTAAAATCGACTTAAAAAAATGATCTTCTAGGGGCGCCTGGGTGGCCCAGTCTGTAAGTGTCTGACTTTTGGTTTCAGCTCAGGTCCTGATCTCAGGGTCATGGGATTGAGCCCCACGTCAGGCTCCCCACTTAGTGTGGAGTATGCTTAAAATTTGCTCTCCCTCTGCCCCTGCCCCCACCGCTCTCTCTCTCTCTCTAAAAGTAAATAAATCTTAAAAAACAAAGAACAAAAAAAAACCAATCTTCTAAACCAATTAAGTGAATCTTGTTTGGGCCCTGGTCACAACTTACCAACTATGAGAAGCCACTTTTAAGACAAGGCAATGCGGTCATGGAGGCTGGTTATGAGGAATCACCGTCCATTTAGCTCCACGTAATCATGAAAGCCCTTATACATCTGAGATTTGCTTTAAAGTACTCAGGGGAGAAAAGGGAGGAGGGGCAAAATACTGCGGGCGAGCATCGAGGATTCAGAACACTGACCTCTCTTCTACCCTGTAGGCTTAAAATTGTACTTATAAAAAGTTAAATAAAACAAAAACAGAAACCAGGGACACAATAAAGACCAAAACGCAAGACTGCAAAACACCAAATCTATATTTACATCCACATATAATAACATAACTTTAAGCTGAAATATATCATAAATAAAACAAGTAATGTCTACCGTTTGACAAGTATCAACAATTAAAATAAATCAAACTGGAATGAAATAAATACATAAACAAAAATCCAACGGATTGTACCTCTATTATATGCACTGTTGTCTCAAAGGAAAAAAAAAAAAACATACAAAACCAGTAGTATCCCAATAGTTAATACTGATGGACCAAAAACAAAAACAAACAAAAAAAATTTTTGGAGTACAAGGGCTGTGAAAAAAAAGGACATTTTTATGCATTCAGAAATTCAGAAATGTGGTGAAGAAAGGAGAAATCTGAAAGCCCCCAAAATTTCAGCATGACATGAATTGACTTGTTTTCAAATAGATTTGGTGATTTTTTTTTTTTAATACAGGTTTAAATTTCAGCCCTCTATTATCTTGTATCCCCTTTTAAGATTTACATTTATAGTCACAGCAAGCTTTTCTGCAACACTCATTGGATTAGGCAAAGATCAAGTCAATCATCTTGCAAAAATGTGTTAATCTTCAAAAATAGGCTATAAAAGTGCAAAACTATGAAAACAAAAAATCTAGATTATGTACATATGGCTCAGCTTGTGAACAGGAAACAAGGTCAATAGTGTACACTTTCCTGATACAAAGCACTTCATTGCAATACCAGCAGACGGATCTCTAATCAGCTCTCCCTTTAACACGGGAGTTAAGACTTCTGTCAAGTACGCTTCATGTTGCATAATGAAAACGAAACAAAAAAATCAGGATTCTTTTAGGACTTTACTCCCGCTCTAACGCAGAAGGGCAGGGCAGGACAACTTAACAGTGCAAATTTATTTTTGAAACAGTTTTCTTAATAAAATATTTTGTGGCTGCTAAACCAATGTACTGCTGAAGAAACTCGGCCACGGAGAGCATATCAAGGGAACCAAAGTTTAAAACACCTAGTAAGCCAGCTGGTGGCGATCCTCTCTTTAAAACCCAACCTGCATATGCACGGAGAAAAACGTTGCTGCTCAAAACCACCAAAAATGGGAAGACAACGGAGGTCGAGGAAAGATCCCATCTTCCCCATAACCAGAAGGCTCAGCCTACAGTTCCTTATTCAGAACCAACGTGTCTGTAATTAACTCGGAGTATGTCCACAGTTAACCCAAACGCCAGGCACACCAAGACTTCCAGATACAAACCTAAAATCTACCCAAAAACGTTCATGTCCTTTTTAAAATTCCTTCCAATATGTGTCATTCACGTGTATAATTTAGCATTTCTGTTTTTTTACCTACTAATTTCAGTGAATTTTCCAACAAAAATGATTAATTTGATAGAAAGTAAATGCAAGGGACCGCACCTACGATCTGGTATGTTTACTGGACATGTGGCTGCTCCACAGAGGACAGGCTTTCTGTAAACACACACACTTAAAAACCCCAAAATCCACAGCACTGTTTCCGGGAAGGGATCACGGATCTGGACACTCCCTCGGTTGACAAAACGAAATTTGCAATAAAAGGGCACCGAATTCAGAACGGCTGACCTCAGTAATATGCAGCACATAGTCATAGAGGGTCAATACTTCCGTTAACAATTTTGTTAAGACAATAGACTGAGGAGGATTTAACATAATACAAATCATTGAGAATTTTTTTTTTAAAAAAACATACATTTTAAACGAAAGAGCACAAATAGCAGGAAACCGCTCAAAGTGATGAGCTACATTAGAGAAAAAGAGTAACGCACAGTATCCAAACAAGCAGGTTTAGAACTTACAATTATGTACAGAGTTACCTGAGGTGCCAGCATCATAGACTTTCTCCCCACCCCACCCTCCCCAACCCAGATGGTTTCTTTCCAGCAGCGCTCAAGTAGGCAAAAGACTCTTCTTATTTGGTCGATTCTAAAAAAAATATGATTCAGGGACAAAATAGAGATTTCCAGTCTCCATTTGTGTACAACCCAACTGTTGCAACTATAGTTTTTATTGCTATTTGGTACAAAAGTTAACAGAACAACGTCACAAAACCGTAGTGTTCCTGGTTTGTTACATGCACGGCACGGTCACAGCTTATATTTCACGGGCTTCCACCGTCTGCTTGCTCAAAGGATGAACGAACTCGATTCACGGACAGTACACACAGCCATCAAGACCTACGGAAACAAAGGTTCGAGGAGCCATGAAGATAAAACTGAAAACAGCTTCGAAAATCTGTAAGAGAAAAGTGCAACCAACAGAACTAAGGGGATCTAGAACTGTAATGAGTTCCACTTACGCTCAAATGTTGCAACGAAGGGGCGCCTGGCTGGCTCAGTGGGTGGAGCCCACGTGTAGAGGTTACTTAAAAATAAAATCTTTACTTAAAAAAAACATGCTGCCATGAAAATATCAGGACTCTAACACTGGACTCTAACACCTCAGAGACACCTCACTATACACTGAACAGTGATTTAGTGAAGATGATTTTACCGAGATTCCCAATTCCTACCAGTTACACGGAGTCTGGCAAAGGCAACTGTCACTGACGAGAAACTGAAAGTTTCTAACACTATTTGCTCAGCCAACATTTAACAAGTCGGATCAGGGATATTCCCAGCAGTGGGCTACGCAACCAAACACAGGAGTCTCCTCTCAAGCTCAGCCAACAGTGAAGCTGGACACACAGGTAAGGGGGGCGGGAGGGTGATGGGCATGAATCACACCTGCACAGGGAGCACAATGGGGAAGTCCCCAGTTCCCGGCAGACGTTTTACAGAATTGATGTGTGAGCTGGTCCTGGAGTCTCAGGGAGAGGCGATCTGGCACAGAAGATGCAGGAAGGATGTTCCGGGCAGAGGAAGTGCAAGCAGGGAAGCTCAGAGGTTAGAGAGAGGCCAGGCCTGGCCAACGGGACGGTGCGCATTTGCTGTCACTGACGGACTGTGCCATCGAGTACGGGAAATCGGTGACAAAGGATCCGTTCCTTGTAATCCATACATTATTCATTTTTGTTTTAATGGAGAGTGGACTTAACCCCATTCCTGTGACAACACTTTACTCTCATTCTACTTTCACTATCTGAGGGGAAAGAGGAGCGCAGACCCGCATGAGGCTGATGGGCCCCACGCATGTCCCCCTGAAAACAGGAGGGAGAAACCCCGCCCTGGACCGGGAGTCTAGATGGCGGTCACGTGACAGGACAAGGGCTTCTGCGAGAGAGAACGCAAATCTGTCCATAAGCCCCAATCTTTTCATTCAATGTATTGGTAAACGAGGCCTAGAGTAACTCTTATGTAACTCTGGCCAAACTTAGAATTAACTAAATTACTATGCGCACAACTATGATGATACTGCAGTTTCTGGGTATCTACAGTTACATACATCTGCCATGGGAACCACCAAGACCAAAGGCAACTACTTGCTCCTGGCCCACTCCCCTCCCCAGACAAGGATGCACAGAGGCTTTGAACAAGCTCTTATAAACACGAGGGCTGGGGGGAGGAGGGCACAGGCTTTGGTTCCGGCAGACCTAGGACAGAGCCAGAGTTAAGCACTGGGCGAGTTACACACGCCAAGTCTTGGTACCCTCATCTGTAAAGCACGCCCAGGGCCTCCTAACCCAGGGGTCAGCAAACATTTTCTATAAAGGGCCAGAGTGCAAATATTTTCAGCTTTGCAGGCCCTGCACTCCCTGTCACCACCACCCAGCTCTGCTAATGTGGCACAGAAGCCGCCAACAATACAGAGAGGAATGGACATGGCTGTGTGCCAGGAAAACTTTACAGACAAGAACAGGTGGAGGGCAGTTTGCTAATCCCTGGCCTGATGCCCCCTGCTGTGGGAAGGATTAAGTGAGGTCATGATTATAAAACACTTCAAGGCAGAGCACAAAATAAATGCTTAGTAAATTCCAATTGCTATTACTATTACACTATGATCATCACCACTGATATCCACAGACCCTGAGAACTCAAAGTTTTAAAACACTTTAAAATTAAGGGCTACTGAGTGGTACAGTCCTTTAAGCATCCCAACTCTTGGTTTCAGATCAGGTTGTGAACTCAGAGTCTTGAGATGGAGGCCTGCATCGGAGCTCCGCTGAGATTCTCTCTCCCTCTCCCTCCGCGCAACCCCCCCCCCCACCCCACTGTGCTCTCGTGCTCTAAAATAAATAAATCTTGTAAATAAATAAATAAAAGTAATTTTACTTTATATTCTACAGGATAAGTTAGATGGTTTATTTTCAATTAAGTAAAATCAATACATCGTATATGCTCACCTTTCTTAGACAAAATAGGAAATCAAGTTTTTTTGTCATTTGGTCGATAATGTGCATTTCCAATAAAATTCTCATAGTTTCTCTTTTGTAGCATGCTGCTGGACAAGTGTTGGTACGACACAGGCCTTTTTCCTGTTTGGAAAAAAATGTGAAAAGGTGTTTAGAATTAAGTTCAACAATTGGGAAGGTGTATGTGGGTTGTCAGAGGTCAATTTTCACACCATTCCTGACTGGTAATGGGATCAGAATACACCAGCTGCAGGCACGTTGCAAAGTTATAACTGAAACGTTTTTAAGTGCCCTGAGGATATTTGTCAGTACAAAATTTCAAGTCATTAAAGCTAAAATAGATCTAAGTACTATGCTGTCCTTAGTAAGAACTAAAAAATCAAGATCCAGGGTTTAGGCACAGGAAAAAAACAAAAAGCCCAAAAAATGGTAGCATAAAATATTTTAAACTTATATGCATCAGAAACCAAAATGTGGGGAAGGAGAAAAAAAATACTGATTCAAAAAAAGGATTTTACGGGGGGTGCCTGGCTGGCTCAGTTGGTGGAGTGTGCAACGCTCAATCTCGGGGCTGTGAGTCTGAGCACCACGTTGGGTGCAGAGATTACTTAAAAATAAATCTTTAAAAAATAAAAATTAAAAAAATAAAAAAGGATTGTGCTTGCAATACAGAGCCTGGACTCTTCAAGTTAAGGCAAAGTTTTGACTCCTGTCCATTTCAAGAGCTTATAGGGAGAAAGACAAGACAGTTTTGATCAAAAGGCTGCAAAAATTAATATTTCATCACAATTTTCATGAAATTCACTGGAGTGTGTGAAAAAAAATTGTTTTTTTAATTTGCTATCCATACCAGATCAAACGGCATCCAGCTATCCTGGGTAAGAGTACTGTCACCACACAGAACCCTTAATTTGAAGTTAATACAAACTGAGAGGTTTCAAATGGATTTCTCTTCGGACCTGCACAAACCAGCAGGACTTCTATCCGACAAAGCAAGTGGTGTAATCGAGTTTGCCAAGTGGGACAGGTCTCCAGGACACTCTGACCTACCTCTCTACGTGCACAGGTATGCACCACACACCTCTAAGGGAACGCGGCCAGGAGGAAGCACGGTTTTGAAAACATTTCCACGGGGAGAACTCCAAAGTAAATCTACGACTAACAATTTATCCATTTGGGGGAAAGGGCGTCCCTTTTAAAATGCACTTAATGTTTAACGAAGGCTAAAACTTAGGCAGCATGAGTCCAGAATCCTAGCATCAAAACTGTTCAAAAGACTCTTGTTCACTGGGGTTCTTACACTTTCTGTTCCTGCTGCGTGGGGGGCCCGTGCTCGGGGGGGGGGGGGGG
>NW_022589753.1:8305180-8496881 GCF_004348235.1 Phoca vitulina | reverse complement strand
AGCGGCGGCGGCGGCTGCTGGTGCTGGTGCGGCGCCCGCGGCGCCTTCAGGTTGCTGGGCGCTAAAGTGCTGGGGTCGAGCCCCGGGGGCGGCGGGGGCCTGGCGGGCGCGGCGGGGCCCGGCTTCGCGCGCTCGCGGTCGCGGTCGGCGGGCGCGGCCTTGGCGGGCGGCGCGGGCGCGGGCCTGGCGCGGGGCTTGGGGAAGTGCGCCAGCGGGGGCACGTCCTTCCCCAGCAGCGCGGGCGGGCAGCCCGTCCGCCGGCTGCGCAGCACCGACTTGCTTCTGCAGTTTTTGTGGATGTCGGGGTTGTATTTATGCTCCAGTCTCTGGTGCATCATCAAAACCTCCGGATAAAAGGTCTTGAAGGTACAAAACGGGCAGGTGATCCCTGGGATTAAACTCTTGCTCAGAGAAATGGCGGGGCAGCCGTGAAGCGCCCCGAGGGACAGGTTCAGCGGTTTCTCCTGACAGTCCCCGCCGGCCCTGTGCTTGCCGTCGGCCGCCGGGCCCACCTGCTCCTCCGCGGGGCCGCCGTCAGCACCGTGGGCCGCACTGCCGTCCGCGCGCGCAGGGACCCCCGCCTCCGGCCTACGCGCGGGCTCGGGGGGCTGCGGGTCACCTGGCGCTCTCTTCGGGAACACGTCCAAACCCGCGGGGGCAGGAGCTTTGCCCATTTTATCAGTACCGGCATCAGTTGCATTTTTATTGAAATCCTGAGTATCTCTGTGTACTGGTGATTGGACAGTGCTGCCCAGAACATTCTGAAAGGTAGACGCCATCCCCTTAAGTGGCTTTGCAGGTGGGCTGCCTTTAACATCTTTGGCACCATCGAAACATCTTTTCAAATTTTTGGTTTGCGCACCGTCGGCGGCTAGTAGTGCATCTTCGGTCTCCTGGTTTTTCCCATCGGTCTTGACTTCGGCGGCAATATCGATCTGCTTGTCCTTGTGATGCCTCTCCAGATGATAGCGAAGAGATGTCTTCTGGGCCGCGGCGTAGTCGCAGAATTCACATTTGTATGGTTTTTCACCTAAAACGAGAAATGTCACTGTGTCACCCAAGTTCATGAAGAACATCAAAATAGATCTCTGGAAGCTAAAATTATCTGCCTGGGGAGAATACAGGGTCTTTCCTTTTCCCTTCTCTCTCTACGAATCTGCATATCCAGGATTTTTCTCAAGTTGCTCACTTTATCACCCTTACTATACTATTTGAAAATGTGAACACATGTCTTTAATTTAAAAAAAATAGCACATTTTAAACTTACTTAACCTTCATAATAGCCCTGTGGAACAGAAGAGTATCATTATCCTGCTTTTACAGCTAGGAACACGGGGGCACAGAAAGGTATAATGACTTGCCCAAGGCTGCACGCACAGCTAGGGAGCTGAAGAGAGGCAGTTCAAGTCCACCCAGCCTCCTGAACCATTACTATGTCACAGCTGCTTCTACAATCTAAAGAAAATACTAAATATATTCTTGTTGCCTTCTAAATCATAACAGTTAATACAAAAAAAGCTGTGGCATGAAAAAACATTAAAGAGGTTTTAGTAAGCTGAAACAGTAGTCAGAAACTAAACAAGAAACAAACTTCGAAACATGAACAGTTCAAGTTACAACGACATTAACAGACCTAAAATGACAGCCACCATCAACACACTACACACTTAACTCTTCAACTATTGCAAGGGCCTAACAGAATATTTGAACAACAATATAAAAGAAGTCAAGACACAAAGCTCCATCGTAATTCTTTGAGCTAATAAGAATTTTAAAAATCTAGGAAGTTCCTTACCTGTATGCGTTCTGAGATGAATATTGAGGTAATAATTTGAACGGAAAAACTTCCCACAATAACTACATTCTCTTGAGGACGTAAGATGCTTTATTTTTCCTCCATCATCATTTTTATCTTAAAGCAGAAACAAAAAATATTTCTGTAAGAAGACAGCTCAGGTACACGAGTTAAGACAAGCTAAGTATTCTTGATGGAGACGGTTTTTTTTTTTTTTTTTGGAAAGCATAAAATAATTTTTATATTAAGTGTTGGGGTACACCAGAAAGGACAGGAACACACCAAATGCTATTTTGAGACTGTCTGAAGTTTTGGAAGCTTTTTATAACATGCGTGTCTGTTTCTTGGTTTTGTTTTTGTTTTCTGAGTACAGCAGAATTTGGTGTCCCGGATTCAGTTCTTCCTTTGCCTCAATCACAGGAAAGATCATTTAACAGACTGACATGCACGGGCAACTCTCTGTTCTCCCAGCATGTCTGCAACAAGCAGGATCTGGCAGACTGAAGCTGGACCTACAGACACTGGCTGGAATAACCAGCTTCTTCAGAATAACTGATTCAGAAAACGGAGCCAACAGAAATTGCCAGCTTCCCCAACCACCAGGGAAAAGAAGTGTATCTTAAGATTGGGCCAGCTACCACTAGAGGGTAGCAAGCACAACTTAATCTTTAAAGAAAATAAAAGGTTTCAGCATTGGGTCAAACGCCTAAGAAAGTTTGTCAAAATTCAGCACATTCTGGAAAGCAAACTGTATCATTCACAAGCACTCACGTGGCCAAAAATATAGCTGAGATCAATCAAAATCTGTCCCCAAATGACAATGGGCTAAACCATATACTTCAATCTCTGCAACGACCAGGACAGTGTATCTGGGCTGCAACACAGTAAAGGCCCACTGCTGCCACTAATTAAAGGATGATTATACCTAAACACCTAAACACAAAGACAAGTACACTGCTACAGTTAAGATACCTGCTCCCCCCCCGCCAAAAAAAAAAAAAAAAAATTTAACACCCATAAAAATGAGTGCTAAAGTTCTAGATAAACCTCCTCTTACCCGAATACTGTACTCGGTGCACTGCAGTGAGGACAAGGAGGTGGGGTCACCTCTTAAAACTGAGCATAACTAAACCGGCTCTTTTGCCTTGAAAACCGTTAACTCCAACTAAAAAGGCCTCTTTTCCCTGCTCCTTCCCAATTTTGTATTTTAGATTATATAGATCTAGTTTACAGATTTTAAAAAGCAGCTTATGAGCCAACTGTGGGCAGCCTCCAGGACAACCAGGACAGGACTGCATGATCCCCTGGCCCCTCAATTCCCCTGGGGAAAAGGTATGCACCGCTGAGCACCTCTCAACAGTAGAACAGCAGAGACCACCACTGACCGTGAAGACTTAAAAACACAATCACATGAAAAACCACTATTAAACATACTATAAAGTTGAACAAACACAAAAAATATTTACTTTGCCTTCTGATCTTAAAAGTCAATCTCAAGAAAGCCAGGTTGATAGTAAATAACAGGAAGATAAATCTAGACCACCACATCATAATATAAACTTAGGAAAATCAATTCTCTAAATACAGAAGGCCCAGCTTTGTCTTACAATCACACCCAATGAGCTGAGTTTGAACCTTACTGCAATTTCCTACTCCCAAGTATGTGTCAGGATTTATGGTATGTTGCATCATATCCAAAAAGTTATGAAATGGGGTCTGTTTTAACACAAAGGACGTGAAATGTCCACATGTACCTGGTTCCTGCTCCTTTGGCATCACCTCTGATTTTATAGTTTCTGAAAGGACTGCCAACTTTTTATCAAGAGGCTGTTGAAATTATCCTTGGGAGGTGGAAGACAAGGGTGGACGAACCAATTTTGCAAACAGAGAAATCAGGGCAAAGAAAGGTTAAGCAACACATAATCAGCCACAGAATAATGCAGTGGCAGAACCAGACTAAAGGCAAGTCGTGGCGCTCCCAGCTACCATCAGGCATTCTATCCGCCTGACGACCAAGATTTCCACCAGGTTCTTTTGCCCACACCACCTACTGGCAGAATGCGACCGGCCATCTCATTTCTTTCAGGGCAAGGGGGCAGCTCGGGGACCCAACCATCTCCCCATTACTACATGCCCCTGGACAGGAATGACACTACTAGGAACCACTATGAAGACAGGTCTCTGTGTTCAAGGCCTTTTTTACGTCATGAAGACACCATAATGGTGTTTTCTAGATTTCTGAAGACTGAAGTATCCTAGATGCTAGGTTTCCTGTGTCCCCTGAAACTCAAAACATCCTAAATCCTCAGTATGAACACTACTGTTCTCAATCCATCTTGTGATGGCAAAAAGAACCTGGCACTGGTTTGGAGCATGAAGCATCCAGTGTATCACCCGGTCAAATTCATCTTGGTCTCACACACGAGTTCTCACAAGCCAGCCACATACCATCAAGTTACAGTCAAAGAAGGCAGCAGACCTTCTTTCGTGAATGATAACGTCCCTCTAAGACTAATTCATGTTCCCACCATTCAGTTGTTGAAGATGCAAGAGGTTCTTTTAACTGTCGAATTTCAAGCAGCAGAATCCTTTACTCAAACAAAACATTATTAAACAGACAGAAGCAGCTCCGGTTTAAGTACAAATGGGCAAGACCTGAACCACAGGTGGGATCCTCTGCCTTGGATAATGTCCATTGGGCTTCAAGAAATAAGAGGTTCCCTGAACCTTCAGCGGTGACTCCCGTTTCCTCTAAAAAGCCATTAGTTCAAGAAAAATCTGAGCATTTGAGATTCCGTTAAACCATCTTTGGTGTGTTCACATTCCCTTTATTTTACACACAAATGGTCTTGGTCCCTGAGCTAACTGTTAATGAATACTAGCCCCCCAGACATAGAGGACTGGGTACCAGGTAGCACCAGTTTCTCTAAAGATACCCTTGCTCTGGCCGATAATCATTCCCAGTACCTTTTGTGACTAGAACACCAGCTGGAGGAAGCGCATGAGAGCTGGGTCTCGGAGGACAGGGAAGTCGGTTGCATGTACGGACAACCTGTTTTTAGAGAGCAGCTCAGGTATGCCAGAAGCCCTGAAGTGAAGCCCAGCGTCTCTCAACCCTGACACCACTGACACTGGGCCACATAATCACCGGCTGCGGGGCCGCCCTGCGCACGGCAAGTGGGATGTTCAGCAGCATCCCTGGCCTCCCCCCACTGGGTGCCAGCCGCACACCAACACGGCTGTGACACCCCAAAATATCTCCAGACACTACCAGATTCCACGGGGGGCAAAACCGCCCCAGGTCAGAACCACCGCCTCAGACTGATGCGCAAGTGAAGATGATGTGTGTCCTCCGTGAGCAAAAGATACAGCAACAGAATTTTCAGAACTGGAAGAAGCCTTGAGCAGAACCAAGGCCCTGAGAGGTGAAGTGACTTACGACAGGTTGGCGCCCCAAGAGCCTGGCCTCCGCCCCAGCTCTCCAACCCTCATTTCTGGGACGGGGACGGAGGCAGGACAGCGCACATGGAGGAGAGGCTTACCCAGCTGGAGCCCTTCTGCAAGTCCGTCCTCAGATCCATCCTCAGAACCAGCTTCGCGATCTACGGCTCCGTTCTCATCCAGGGTGGCGGTGAGGTCTGGAGAACACGTCCTAGGCTGCCTTCCATCAACTGACATGGTCGGCGACTCGGCATCGGCCCTCCGGTCCTTCTTGTGCACTCGCGAGTGCAGGACCAGCTGGTGGTAGGTGCGGAAGGCTTTGCCGCATTCCGAGCAATGCGTCGGCTTCTCTTTGTTGCTGGACAACTTTGGGTCCGCTTCCACGGAAGGCACTTCACCACTGGAGGGTCTGGGCTTCTCTTTATCTTGTGCGAGGCCTGCGCAACTGCTTTTACTTGTCTTGGACTTTCCAGAACCTTCGGAATGGCTCTTACTCGTGTTCCAGATTTCGACAAGCTCCTCTTTTTCTGAACACGAGTCATCATTGTCGGTACTTCCTTCTTGGCCCGGCTGTTCCTTCACTTCTCGGCACACGGCGACTTTTCCTTTGGTAGCCAGCTGCCAAGCCTGGTAGGTGGTAAATGGATCAAGCTGAGGTATCCATTTTGTGGGCTTCTTGCCGGTTTCGGGGTGAGAGGTGGGTCTCAAGTTTAAAAACTGCAGGAACTCTTCCCCCGGAGATGGCATCCCCCCCTGCTGAGAGTCTGTTTGTGTACTACTGGCACCGGAAGCAGATTCTTTGGTGTGCATCTTCCTGTGATCGATGAGACTTTCCTTATTAGGAAAGAGGAAGCCACAAACCATGCAGATTTTGTAAGGAGAGGAGATGCTCTCAGCGGCGTGCTCCTGTACCACCTCGTTGATTGTTGCCGGGCTCTCCGAGCCTTGCTGCAGTTTGCTCTTGGCCCCGGATTTGCCAGTGTGCGTCCGCATGTGATTTTTAAGAAACCAGGGCTCCTTGAATCTTCTTCCACACACATTACACCCATAGGTGAAAGAGTCCTTATGTTTCTTCATGTGGATCTCGACGTCGAAAGCCACTCTGAATGTCTGCCCACATACTTCACAGCTAAATTCTTCATTTTCCTTGCAATTCTTGTCCTTTGGAGGCTCTGTTCTCACTTGACTTTTATCAAGAGGACTAAGATACTCCGCTTCAACGCGCAGAACTGCTGGCTCACAGAGGATAGGCCGATGTTGCATTAGGACGTGTTTATTAAGGTCTTCTGAATGTGTGAAGGTCTGATTGCAAAACATGCAGTCCAAGGGCATATATCCTTCTATTTGGATGATGTTTTTCTCTTGCGTTGCTCTGAAAGGAACAGTGGTGGTCCCTTTTATTGACACGGCATCATCTAGCTCCATCTGGGTGCCAAGGGGATTGCCAATAACTTCTGGTCCATCCATATACACCAACAGGGATTGAGTTGGCATGTTTCCTGGCACTTTAGGATTGTATATAAAATAAGAATCCGGTGGAGGAATTTCTGGAATTGGGATAAGGCCACTTGTAAGACTTGTCACTCACACCCCCAGCAGCCCTGCACTTAAAACTAGAACAAATATTTGTTATAAAAGTTCAAAAGAAAGTATATATTCCTGGAGCTTCTTATCTTCCGAAGTCGTAGGAAGTTCAGTGACAGAGCTTCTCACTGGTTCTTTCCACAAACAAGGCAGACAGACTCCCCAACGCTTTGATTCAAATATGAGTCAGCACAAAGCATTAATTCTCTTTGTCTCCATTGAGTGAGTGATTCAATTGAGCAAGAAGTCAATCCCAGCAACCTGGAGACAAGGGATTTCCAAAACCTAGAGGGGGAAAAAAAAAACAAAACAAAACATAGAAATGGTTAGCTGCAGCCAGGGAAAAGAGAAGCCTGGTGTGGACGACTCACAGCTGGTCTGCCCGTAGCCTAGGTCATCTGCTCCTCCCTTAACTAACACAGGGCATCCTGTTCAACATGCTCGTTAATTAAATCATTAGCATTTTATCCAATCAGTACACTTATCAAATCGCTAGATTTTCATCCAGTTAAGAAACGTAATACGTGGTCCTTGAATGATTTAAATCTAAAATGTAAAGATTCAGGGCAGAAACTGTTAAATTCAGCGGAATACATTTTAAACGCCAACACTACAATGCACATGTGTATCCTTACCAACAGCCTCTACAAATCTAGAGACTATACCAACTGTGAAAAATGACAATTACAGCACTTTAAGTAAAAATTTAAAAGCCAGAACTTCAAACTGTCTTATACACAGTTGAGAAACACAGATGCCTAAATGCACCCTCGAAGCTTTACACACGCATTGGCCAACAACCTACACACACAAAAAACAGGAACCTTTCATAAAATCCACATTCAAAAACTACAGAACACTTCAGAATGATGCTCATCTTGGCCAAGAGAAACCTTCATCATTTTGGCTCACAGGATATTCTAACCCTCAACTCACTGCCCAAATCCCAGTTTGCTTGTAACAACTTTCTGCTTCAACAAGCCTCAGGGTTGGGCTTCCTTGTCCACACAATAAACAAGGAAATACATATACACAAAGCTACTTTGTGAATATACACTTTAAAATCCTCCACACAACCAGTTCAACATGGCTCAGTCTTCAATCAGAAAATGGGTCCTCCCACTTTTTTAACCCACCTTTCACATTATGCATTGGCCAGGTGAAAAATGGACTATTACTTTATTTAGCTCTGCAGGCTCAAATTTGGAAGGTAATTTTCACTCTTGAAGGAGAATTAAGCTCCAAAAACCCAATAGCCCCCACCTTTCTGGCAAGCACAGAATTGGTTTTCAATAGTCTCAACTACTTTAACTGAGGTCTGTTCATTCTCCCCAACAAGACAAAAAGACTTGCAAACTACTCCCACCACCTTCAGCTTTACTTTCTTCTCTCCACTTCCTCAAAGAGCAAGGGCCTCTAGGCTCAGAGAAGACAAGGAAACATTTCTTCCCCTTCTTTACACTCATAATAAAAGAAAATTCTCATGCCCCTTGCTATCTTTAGTTTTGAATAAACCAGATCTTTAACATCAAGCTTTTCTAAATAAGACTGCAGATCAAAGATTAGGGTAAAGAAAGAACGTACTAAAGTGCTTTATCTTAATTTCTGAGTCTTTTGTTGTAATCACAATGGAGGATAAAACACTGGGGTTGGCTACCAGCTTGGTGGGAAATAACAGAACACCCCAGAGACCTGAGTTCTAGTTCTGGCTAAGTCACAACCTTCAAGCTGCCACCACCACATACCCCATCTTCATCTACTTGGTGGAGATGGTTAAATGACAGGATCATCCTCAAGAGTTCCAAATTTCTATGGTTCTGGGGGGTAGGTCTACATTTATGGATAGACTTATTCAAAAGAATTTTTAATGCTATCTTAAATCAAGATATAAATGATATTTGAAAACACCACGAAGTTGACCAGCACATTTTCACCGGCTGACAGCTATATGAAAAACAGAAACAGCTCATTGAGTTCTCCACCGTGTACACAGATAAATTTCAATTTGAATAAAGGCTGTCCTCTATTTGAGGCCCTTTCTATTTTTTGGTTGCAAAACAGCTTTTTAAAAAATGAAAGAGTGGCATTAGGGAGCAGTAAAGTTGTTTTTTTTTTAATGCCCTAATTTGCCAAAATCAAAGTTAGTCCTCCATGTCAGACATCAACATTATCTTTTTCTTTTTTTAAAGAAATTTTACTACTCTATGATATTTTAAATTTGGGGGAACTCCAGTTTTCTACAGATAATCTTTCCCAAAAAGACACCAATCGTAAACTCAGTCTCTAAGAAACATGATGTGGGTACATCCCTGTTGTTTATTTCCCACCCAGGGTAACAGCATATAACTGGAAATGCCGGACTTCGAGAAACAGTGCAGTTTCAGTTTTTATCTCTGAAATGTTCAAATATATAGCTTAAGGGAAGTCATCATCAGCTTCTAACACGAGACCTGAAGGATTAGTAAAGGAGGTACAGTGCAAAAAAAAAAAAAATCATAGCAAGAAGAGCTTCAGTTTTGCGCTTCAGTTTTGGTGAAGGATGGAGGCCTGGAGACGAGGGGAAGGAGGTCCTGGGCCAGCGAGTCTCCTCGTATGGTGAGATGGGGAAGAAGACCCTCCCAGGCAAAACGGAAGCACTTCTCCCTCAAGGGAAGCTTCTGGCACAGATCCTGATAGTCATTAACTGTGCCCAGCTGTCCTGAGCACTAGACTACGTTGGGTCATAGCCATCCTTACTACTCACTCAAGAGAGGAAGACCTTGGGCCATTCCTTTGAAGTAAGATCCTAGGAGGAGAGACCCTTGTCCGCTGCTATCCCCTCCCACCTAGAAGGGGTCTCCGGCACCGGGGCAGGCCCTCAATAAACACCTAGTGGCTGAATGAACAAGCACTCCGTCATCAGCACAGGTACAGAGTCAATACTGAACATCTCTGGTCACAGTCACCAACCATAACTCATCTGATATTAACTCGAAGGTTCATCAGACCTTCTGCACGGCTCCCTATGGCTGCCATCTACTATACCATTCTCTACAGTTTCAAGGGTGTAATAAAAAATAATGAATCATATTTAATCACTCCACAAAGTTGACCAGCACAAGCAAAACTGTACCATTTGGATTTAAAACTACTCCCCTTACAGACCCACCAGAACAGAAATGCAGGACAAGCTGGGGAAATCTCTGATAGCAAATGCCTTCAACTCTTAGAAACTGAATGCAGACTGAACACTTCCTTAACCTATAAACCAATTATCTACATCACTTAAAACCAATCTGCTAACAAAATCTAAAATCTTTTAGAGTGACTGCAATAACAAAGACTTTAATACTAACAAAACTTACCAAAAAAAAAAAAAATAGACATTCTAATCTAATTAGTGTTAATAGCAACCACTGTAGGCGAGGGGGGCGAGCACCCACACAGCCTTCCCTGAACCTTCGGCGTCTCCAGGGGGAGCACGCGGAAGCCAAGAGCACCGCAAGACACTGCGAGCAGAGGAAGTTGTCTGTCTTCACGAAGACCTGGAGGAGGAAGGAGGGGGGAGATCATAATCCAACCCCTACAATCTAAATGCTTTTAGTTTGCCGAAAAGTGAGCCTTCAGAACACCCACCTGAAAGGCAGCTGGCAAAAATGGTTTTCAATATTTTAAAAAATGCTCCTAAACCTTTACTCAAGGCACCTGAGGCAATATCCAGTGTAACCTCATATTCTGAAAGAATACTAGGGCTGACTTGATATCATGATCACTTAAATGGAGACTTTAAAAAAAAAAAAAATTTACAACAAGATGATCTTTGAAAAGAAAATAGGAACCATATTGCTATCACTGCCTGAAAGAGAAGTCTAATTCTTTAGGCCACGTCTCCTGTTGTTGTTGTTGTTGTTACTTTAAAGAAGATACTTGTTTGTGAGTAAGGCTTCTGCCACCACCTCTAGATTCTGAAATTAGCAAATACTACACATTATACAATCCTTAATGAAAAACACAATAATTTGTGTTTAAGCACAACAAATTAGAAGTAAATGCCACCTTGCTGATAACTGCTGTCACTTGGGAACAGTTCTTTACGTCCAAATGTACTCACGCTGTTAACCTTTGAGACAGCACAGACTCTACTTCAGCTGGACAGGTTAGCTCACATGTTTTGATACGGAATATTTATTACCCTATCATGGAGTAAAAGGAATTCAAAGTCCTCAAAAACTGTCAAAAACACATAAAAATTCCATTTATAACCAAGTCACTTGCTGTATTCCTACAAATCTACTTTTTCCCTCCGAATCACTTAAGTGTCCAAATAAATGATCATTAAAATATTTAACCCACACAAACTGCTGGTCTCTGGCCAATTCATTTGTACCCTTTAAACAGCAAAATTATCTCCAAGATCTGGTCAGGAAACTTACAGTTTTTCTATAAATGTTCCTTCTGTAGGTCACACATACCGGTTTGGGTTTTTTTTTTTTTTTTGTCTTAATCCAACAAGTGAAGAGAACTGCACATAGAAAGCCACAGTGCAATCCAAACCTGTAACTTTAAATCCTTCAACCCTATTTCAAGGAAATCACCAAGGTCACACCCATGAGCTAAATGGTCAACCCAACTTTCCTAATATAGCTGTGGAAAGATGTTGAAAAGTTAAGTGAAAGAAAAAGATTAAAATATTCAGAAGTTTACATTCAACGTCACAATCTAAACTATCCAAAAGCAAATGACTGTTGAAAGGCAAAGCTTGGGGAGAGATCCTAGAGCACAGTCTCATTTTCTTGAAACTTAGAGCTCAGTCCTAAATACGATTAGAGACCAAAGTACTGTTTAAAAAAAAAAAAAAAAGTAATCATATTAGTATATTTGGGTGTCATGATTAAAAACTCTGCCTGATTCATGCCAAATCAATTAAGGTCAGTTAAAGGATCTTAATGTGAACTTGAAGCACCACATATTAGTTTTAGTTTCAGTATTATCAATATTAACAGATACTGTGGTCTGTAAACTGGCTTTTAAAAATTCCATCCTGACCGGAAAAAGAGAACTCTAGGGGAAATGAATAAAAAAAGAATTTTCATTAAGCAAGATTAAGCCTGGCTATCTGTGAAGTTACTGCTACTTAACCAGTACTACCTTTAATACTCTAAAAAGATTTCAGACAGGACTAACTGCACCAAAAAGAGGGATTTCAACAAACTAAAACAGTAAACTCTTCTATCTTTACCTGTATTCTTTTGCTCTCCACAAGGAAAACACCCTGTGTATGCGTGCGCACACACACACACGCAGATAACTGTGTATATAGATAAATAACTATAACCATCCTACTACACCACTACCCTACACACCTACAACTCTTTTTCCACACGGCCCAATGGTGAGTGTTCTTAATTATACCCCATTTAACTAACCAGATTAAATATAAACATGGGCACTGCCTTTTAAGGCATGAGCTCTTTCTTTAGCAACATTTAAATATTCCCCTCCCTATCTCTGTTGAGTAAATATTCAAGTTGTATGTCTGGCTCTTTCAAGTCACCTGTTTGCTTTCAAAATTAAGGGAAAAAACTCTCCTTTCAATTCATCCATATAACCACTGTTGAGGAGACTTATATACTCAACTGAAAACAAAGCTTATCCGCAGATTTTAAAAACCCCAAAAACACTTCTTCTGGTCTAACTGACCTGTTTTGAGGTTATCCTGATTTGACACAGGTAGGAAAAATAAAAACATGTAGTTCTCCTAATGCTGATACAAGAACAAAAGAGATCTAGACTCTCAATCTCCAGTCCACAGAACTGCATTTTAAATCCAAGAGGTTTCCTGACACGCTAGAAACTAATGAACAACAAAACACAAAACCCTAACGAAGCCATTACAAAACTGGCATCTGACTCCAGGGTCGTAGCTCCTCAGTACGAAGTGAAGGAATGTGGAGGTCAAAAACAACATAGGTAAAGCTTAAAGAACAAAAGCTGAGGAATTTAAACTAATTCTCTCAATTTAACTTACCCAGCTGTCTTTTCAGGTTTAGTAATTTTATTTCTCAACTTTATCATAAAATTACCAAACTGGCCCCTAATTTCCAGTAACTCTGTTATGTAGTTACCCTGGGCAGGAAGTAATGGGGACGTTAAGAACAGTCAGTCAACAAATGTTCAAATGTAAAGTCGTTAATGAGCATTCCAATGTTAAGCATAAAAGGGCAGTTTGTGGTGGCAGCCGGCTGCCAGGGGCCGCCCCACTATTTATTTGGAAGATAGCTTTATACAAGAATTGAGCTTGCTCATCATGAACAGCAGATTTTGGGAAAGGATGGTCCCTGTCCCACTTCCTCAAAATCAGATTTCTATCTGCCCTCGTGGTCTCAATTCAAAATCCTGTGCCCCACAGGCCACTATAAATTTGCCTAACTCCATTCTTGGTTGGAGAAAAATAATCCCGATCACCTTTTTCCTAAAAGCCAACACTTGAGAGTTTTTCCACCGCCCCCCAAGAGAAGGCCGTTCGGTTATAATGATCAAGCTTCCCTCTCCCGAATTTCAGAAATTTCCTGCTGTCTTTGTGTGTAATTCCTTCTTTCTTCCACGTGCATTTAAACTGGTTAGCACCCCTCCCCCCCCAATCTGGAGATGGGATGTACAAATCGAGACTCCCCCACAGCCTCAAGTTTAGTTTACATGCTGTAACTAAACCTTTCACTATTTAGAGCATTTAATGTGATTGGGATTTCTTTAATTTCTGCTCAGTAGCTGTTCTGTAAACACCTTCCAGGTTTTTATTTGTAACACCTCAGTAGCTTGAAAACAGTTCTGTATATTCCAAATGTAGCCGTTTCAATTAAAATCTCATTACACTGATTTTATTCTAGTGGAATACTCCTCAGCTTATACAACAGTCTCAGATTTCTCGTTCCTACTGTACAGTTCTGAAGCTTGAAAATATATAGCCATTGTTCAGAACTTTGGCTTCAACTTTCCAATTCATTTACTAAACATACTGCTACGGGGTTAAACTCAAATAGGAAATTAGCAATGAACCATTTAAAATAAGTCATCCCCAGCAACCTCAAAAACCCTAACATACAGGACATACTTGGCATACGTTGAGATGGAACATTCTCAACTGAACTTGTCTCTGAGCAAATGGAAACAAAGCTTCACGTGAAACATAAAAAAGGTCCAATTTACAGTCCTCAAAGAGTCAGATAAAAGTATCTTTTTTTTTCAAGTAGTAGATAGTAGACAGTGAAGAGTCATTAAAACTACCCCAAAGTTCTTAGCCACCAATATCATATTTGTCACAACTGTGAGAAAAGCATGTAATTTTATAAAGTGGGAAAACAGCACAGCTTTTGGGACCCCTGAGGCTCTAATCAAGCGTCTCAGAATTAAGAGTGCTCCAGGGTTGAGAAAAGGCAGCCCTGCTGTGGCAAAAACAGGCCATTTCATCATAAATGTTGTTAAAAGAGAGAAAAGTGGTTATCTGAAATGAGGAGAGAGGGACTCCTTCGTTGCCAGGCCATTATATTCCTTAATGATTTCATCAGTTTGTAAGTGACTTGATGATTAAGTCTTATTTTCTGATTTCCTCTTTAAAGGTCCACTGGAAGGGAACCAGGGGCTGCTATTCCTCCCAGAAGTTCCTCTGCCAAAAATGGAGGCTTACAAAGAGAATGCAAATCTACCTCCACCTTAAAAGTAAAGGCAAAGTCAAACCCTACTCTCCTCCCTCCTCTTCCCGTCTACTACCTGGAGGGGGGGGGGGGGAATCAAGCTGTTATCTAAATAGATTCTTCAGGGTGAAGGGGAAATATTTTCTACAAATTTTATCGAAGTGGTGTATTAGTTCCTTTTTTTGATTAGGAAGTGAAAGGGAATAATATGAACCCAAGACAACTGCTAAACTTCGATCTTACAAGTTATAAAAACAGCAAAGGTCAAACTGCAAAGTGTTAGAAGGTGCTGTGAAGATAAAAGGATTGAATGAAGGTGGACACTAAAGAAAAGTATGTGTCCTTCACCTGGAAAAGTCACAATCCTCCCCCACTTCCTCCTCCAGCATGCAAACCAAGGTGGAGTCTAAAGCAGCAGCCTTCCTCTTCACACCAAATAATTAAAATTCCAAACAATCAGATTATTAACCCTATTCCAACAAACAAGCCAAATAAATTGTAAATTTGTGTTGTAGCTACTGACAACAGGATTTTTAAATAAGTCACTCTGCCTCTTTGAATTTAATACTTATATAACTGATGAAAAAAAAATGGCAGCAATTTGGGGTGGGAGGGGTTTGACTTCACTAAAACACCAGGATTAAAAACACACATACTACTAGAGTCTTTGGGATACTGAACAAAAACAGTATCTAAAATAAACATGACTTCTCAGAAAAAGTCATCCACCATTAAGGACACACCTTAAAAGTTCTTAGCACACATTAACTAAGCAAGCACAAACTAGTGGTTTGACTGCTGTATTTTTCAGACAAAAAGCAATTAGATTATTACTGTGCACTTGTCACTGCAGACACTGAAGGCTTTTTAGAAACTCTAGATTATTCATTCTCAAAGTATTATAGAATTTAGCATTTTAAGTCTTATTTGATATCTATAAAGGCATCCATCCGTGGGGGAGGGGAGAGAGTACAGTAAAAGAACATTTTTAAATGTACTTCTTTAACACATACAAAAGAGAAGGTGCAAGGCCTCCCAAGACCCCTACCTAGTCGCCAGGCCTGGCCGGCAGCTGTCGTTACCCTGCCTTTTCTTTTGTTGAGCTTAATCTCATGTCAACTCATTCAACCAACTCAAAAGCGATGAAGACATAATTGAATCAACCTGAACTAAATCAGACCTAGGCTTCTTAAAACATACAGCTTAATGGTTCCAAACGATCTAGAAAGCTAGGAAACCAGCCAGTATGTAGCATGTAGTGGTCAATACTACACGACCCCAAACTGGCCAAAGGACCACTGCAACAGCCCTGCATTTAATACACGTTTAGGAATGTTCATGCCAATGCTTCAAGCCCTATAGGCTGATTCAGAAAGATAAATTGAGGCTCAAGGAATTTCAAAGAGGAATACACCAGAGCCTTAAACTCTAAAGTGACTATTCTTTTCTTGGGGGAAAAAAAAAAGAGAGAGGAAAAAAAAAAGTTTCTACTACTCCAAGTGTAAGCAGGCTACCGGGGTCCCAGAAGTGGCCACTGGTGGCTCTTTCCTGTTCTTGTAACTAAACCTTTAGGAAAAGTCCCCGCCTGCCCACCCCACCCCCATCCCACCCGCCCAAGAATGTGGCTTCCCGTCCTCGGTGGCCCTTCCCTGAATCCCAAAAACTGTGGGTTCCAATCCAGGACCTGAACGTCTGTCCCGATCCTGGGCGCAGGTACCGGCCTGCGCACCCCACAGGCCAGGTCTTGCCCCCACCGGGGCAGAACCGCCCAGGCCGCCCCAAATCCGGCCTCCAGGGGCCCCCAGCAGCGCCCTCCTCTCCCCTCCCCATCCCGTGCCGCTCGCATTTTGGGGCCAAAGCAAGAGAGAAGAGGGCTCTCCATCTGAAACTGCGCGGTTTCGCCACTCAGCGCCTCCTGGCAGAAACTTCCCTTTTAAAAAAAAGAAAGAAAGAAAGAAACACTTATAGGCGAACATTTCGATCCTTCCTGCCCTTTAAGTTACTAGTTCTGCTTCCAGCTGGCTTTGGGACTCCAACTAGAAGTGAGAGTTATAAAGATATTCTTTAAGCGTTTAAGGGCTATTTAAAAAGTTTCAAAAAATCTTTAAAATTAAAGGGAAAAAAAAAACACCTATCACACACATCCAGGAAACGCAGCCCGTGCACCGCCTGCTCAGGGATGGGCAGGAGACCGGGACTCCCGGGGACGCATTTGGGGGAGCCGGGGGGCTTGCTGGGGTGCGCGTCGGGGTCCGCGGCGACGCCAAGCCCCTCCCTCGGCCCCTGTAGACGCGCCCTCCGCCCGGCCCGTGTGGACGGTCCCGGCCATTGTTTGCGGGGGACGCCTGTTAGGACGCATTGTTTTGGCTGTTCCCAAGTTGCCCCGGCCCCTCCCGGGCCATCGCGGGGGACCCCGCGCCGGCCCCCTCCCCTCCGCCCGCCCCCCACGGCCCAGCCGGCAAACCCGGAGAGCCGCCCGGCGGAGCCACCCAACTTTTCCGGAACAGCCCCCCACCCACCCACGCACGCACGCAGCCCCCGGCTCCCTCCGGCCGGCCCCTCGGTCCCGGCCGGAGAAGGGGGACTCCCCCGCCCCCAAACCATCCTGACTATCCCCAAGAGTGAGTGTGATGGTAAAACACTGTACACACCGGGGGCTCGCCCGGCACCTCCTCGCTGCTGGAATCGCTCCGAAGCCGGGTGGGGAGGGGGCGCCCTAGAGGAGCGGAACAGAAGGAGCGGGGGCCGGGCGGGGCGGGGGTCATCCGGGGAGGGGGGCGAGCTAACGAGCACGGGAGACTCGAGGGCGGCTCGGGGGGACTCCGGAGGGCGAGGCGAGGCGCCCCTGGGCCCGGCGCGGGCGGGGGGCGCGCCCCCTTTACCTGCGGCTCCGGCTCCTCGGCCATTTCCTCGCTCGGCGGCGGCCGGGACTGAACTGACACCACACGAGCGAGCCGAGGTTTGAATGAGGAGGGAGCAGGCGAGGAGGGGAGGGGGCGGGGAAGGCAGGAGGGAGGGGAGGCGACGGGGAGTTTCTCTCGGCCTTTTGTGCGGACACCTCCCGGCTTCCGCGCCCGCACCGGCCCCCCAAAAGAGACGGGGGGCCACTGGGCGCGGGGCGAAGCCATCTCCCAGGGCGCCTCGGGACCCCGCGCCTTGAAGACCCTCCCCCAAAGGGAGCGCCCCCCGCCCCCACCCCACCCCCGCCCGGGGGATTTGGGGGCCGGGCTCACCTCGGGCGCGGGGCTAAGGTGAGCGGGGCGGGGGTGCGCACGGGGGGCAAAGGCGCGGGCGCCCCCTACTCGTCCGCGCGGGGACAGTGCAGGCGCGGGGGGTCCCTAGAGCCGCCGGGGCGCGGCGCGTCCGGCGCAGGGGGACTGTTGGGTCAGAAAGTGCTCAGGGAGCAGCTGTTGCGCCCTCCCTCAGCCCCGCCGCTCTGAGACGCCCCGCCTCCTGCCTTCACCGGCCGCGCGGCCCCGCCCCCATACCCCGCCCCCAGGCCACGTGGTCCGCGCAGGCGCGCCCCTGCCCCGCCCACCGCCGCGGACTCCGCCTCCGGGACGCGAGCGAGCGGACGAGCGCGCGCCCTCCCGTTCTCGCCTGCGATTCCCGCGCACGCGCGCGCCTTTCACCGCGTCCCCCCCCCCCCCCCCCCCCCCCCCCCCCCCCTAAAGGTGGCCCGCGCGCGCTCCGGCGGTTCCAGTGACAGGTACGCGGGGAGGGGGCCACGGGGGCAGCGCGCAGGCGCAGATGCACGCCTCGGCCTCGCCGCCTCCCCCTCCCTTGCAAGGTGTGCCCAGGCGAGGGAGGGGCCAGTAGCCGAACTCCCGGGTCGTCACGAGTGACCCGCAAAAAAGCTTCTACACCCATTTGAGTAGGTTAGAAGGCGGCAGTGCCCGAACAGTTTTTCTCAGATTTTCGTCAAGTGTGAGCAAGGTCGAGGAGATGACATGATTAAAATGGTTTAATTAGCATCTTCATAAAGCTATCCTGTGATTGTTGTTTTTCTAAAAGGGCCCGATTGCGCCGCTATTATAACTTGAGATTTCTAAACTTGGCCTAGGTTCCAAGAATCCACTTGGCGTTGATAGAAATCCACGTGGGTAAAACCAGGCTGAAACTGGGGGGGGGAACCAAACTAGCCTTGCCCCCTCTCCCCTTCCCACAACCAACGTATTTGGAGCCTTTCCTACTCTTCCTTGTTCACAAAAAGAAAGGAGGGGGTTGATCCTGAAGGCCTGTGTTCCCTCCTTTTAGGTACGCCCCGGGAGGAACCACAGTAGCAACAATCACAACCACTAAGTTTTCTGCCCCCAAATGCAAACGAATGCAAATGTAAACAGAGCTACGCAACTCACCACAAACAGAACAGCCAAGTGGGTTTTTTTATGGAATATGGGTGTATCCAAAATGGAAAAACTTAAAACCTATCAAAAAAGGCGCTTAAAGTGTATATTTAATAAAAGGGGTGGGGGCTATATAAAAATGCTCTGCTGGTGAGCAGTGCAGTTAATAGAAAATGGAATTTGAGAGCTTCTTAGCAGAGGGGAAGAATTTGCCAAGTGTGATGTTTTGCTGTCATTTTATATAAAACTACTAACCCCACATATGGTCTGGTTAGTCTTTTTTAAAAAGGAAGCGAACCAATTACTTACAATTAATTAGCAGTGCCAGAAGTAAATTCTTTGGCCAGAACTTTTTTTTTTACTCAAATACACTGATGTTGATCATTTCTATTTCTAGTATTAGGGTTCCTTTTCTCAGGGAAGATAATATCTTTCTTTAAAATATTTTTTAAACCCTTATAAATAGTCACATCCGAAAACGCAATCCAAAGACACTCTTCATAAACAAGAAACTTGATTTAACTTATCAAAACAAATGACTCGGAGCATTGCTACAAAACAAGCTACTATGTGCCAGTGGAACCAGGCTGAGTCGCAACATTAAGTGTAGCCTCGCTCTACATGTTAATGGATAACCTTTGAACTCTGAAACCTTGAATGCTGTAAACACAATAGCACTGATAGTTAAAAATTCTAGTGTCAAAATTGGGCAAAAAGAAAAGTCCAAACTTTTCAGTAGGGATAGGGAAACAATCAAATGTTTTGACAAATAATCGTTTCACTAAGAACAATGAGGCTTCTGGCTCTCAGACCTTGTTGCTACTGAATTATTTTCTGAGCAAAAACGGTTGTGCTTTTCTCTATGCTCTTACAAAGCTACCACTTTGTTAGCATAATAGCATCCTATGGTTTGTTAGTTACTGTTTCTCTCTCCTCCCCCCCCCAAAAAAACCTTATTATGTTGTAGCTTTTAAAATTGAAAGATAATTGTATTAACTGATCTATCTGCTTGGAGTTTTATATGTGATCCTTATGTTTGAGCAAAGAATTACAAAGAACCTTATTCCTGGAGACGTGCCAATAAAACTGGGAAATCGTTGCAGAAAATTCTGCCAGTGACTGAGTGCTGGGTTACAAACACATACTGTGTTTTTAAATGGATATACAGTGATCTTAATTTGCTGTTAAGGGCATCCCTGAGACCCACACTCTCCCCTTAGAATGTGAAGACTCATACTTAAGATCTGGGAAGCATGCACAGTTAAAACAATTAAAAATGCAAACTCCAAAAGTAAAGGAGAACACTAGGAACATGTAGTTTTGTAGGAAAAGCTCCAGAACTCCTTATTATTCTATGAAATGAAAATTGAAAACAAAGCGTTATAGTCCACATATACTTAGCTCCACCCCCGAGTAATCCTGTTTTGCCATCACCCCCCCCAGCTAGACTATCTCTAAAGGAGTCAGGTGCTGCAGAGACGCTGGCAACAAACAAAGAAGAGAACCCCAAATGTCCCTTCAAATGGAAGCTGATGCTCTGCACATGTTACTCGGAGAAAGGGCGGAAAAAGCCCCACTTCACCTCTCCTTAATGCGACAAACACATCAGCTACACCTCGTTTTTCACAATTATCCAAACAGATCGGCCCTCCTTAAGATACATTTCCCAGTGTACGCTTAGAAAAATCGCACCATTATCTCTGATTTAATCCTCGTGATATGAGACCTCTTCGTTCGCTAACTTCTGGTTTTCTCTCCAGATGCTGCCTGCCGCAGCCTTCTCCGATCTAATAACAAAACAAAAAACCCTTCTAATTTGCTACATTTAGCATTTATTGGCATCATCTTTGGAGACTTAGCCTTAATTAGAAGAACAATGCGATATGATCTTCCCATTTCACAAGTATTTATTTAACTGTGGAACTATTACAGAAAAACAATTTGGAAACTGCACGTAAATCCCTGGAGCTGAAATGGAGCCAACATAGATACTCGACTTAAAAGAATTCAGTGTTCCGTAACATAATAAAATAAAATTTAAAAAAAACCAAAAAGAATTCCGTGTTCAGAGCAGGAAAACCCGAAAAACTGCAGTGAGGAGTCAGCAGGAAAAGAAAATGAGAAAGCTAGGCAAACCTGCCAGCCCTTGTAAACTACGAAGGACATTTGAGAAGGAAACCGGGACAGCCCTTTTAACACGACTGAATGCACTAAATTAAGTAGGGATCACCAACAACTCCAGGGAACGCTACACTCCTCTCTTTTCTATTAAGTTTCTTGATCCCACTCGAGTCATCCTGAAATTTTAAGCCCTCTGTAAAACATCATCATGCTATATGATAAAAATAAATTGCAGAAGTCACCTTTCCGAAGCGGAGGCCAGGTCTGGAGCCTCGAGACTCTCCCTTGGAGTTTGCCAGTCCACCTGGCTCAGAACAGTACTGTAAACAAATGAGATTGCTGGTTTTTACAAGCAAACTGAAAAGGGAGGGGCCAAGTATAAGGCTCAATTTAAATCGAGGTTTAGATACAATCACGACTTGATTAAATTAATCAACCCTGATAATGTGCAAAGAGCGTAGTTTATTTTTAACTGTCTATGTCCCATGGGCAAGTTTGACGGGCATCCTCCCCCCCATCGTCTTGGAGCACAACTTTTGTCTTCCGCCAGTATTCTGGCTGGTTTTCCAAGGTTGACTTCACTCACGTTGCAAATGTAAACTTTCTTTAAAAACCACATGTGTCACATAACTTTCAGAGCACCTCTGGAAAGCTTTTTGCACTCATCTGATACTCCAGATGGGGAGCTTTGGGAGAAGGGAGGTAGGGGAAGGAGAAGGTAACTAACGTTCATTGAAATCTGACTCCCATTCTCATCTCAATAAATGGATCCATCTACCATCCGCCCACTTACTCAAGCCAAAACCCAGAAGTCAAACTATATTTCATCTCCACCCCCCCCACCTGCACCTTTAATCCATCAAGGCCTATAATTTCTAGCTTAATATATCTCAACTTTGTTCACTTACCTCTAACACAGCACCATGACCTCTCACTCTCTCCTCCAAATATATGGAGTGTGTAAGCTTTCTTCCAGCTTCTTCCTTTCTAGGTTTGCCTTAACACATGCTCCACCCAAAAGTCCAGGAGATCTTTTTACAGAGTAAATCAGATCCTGTCACCGCCCAGCTTAATGGCTTCCTATGGCCCCAGGGGAAAAAAAGAAGAAACTCCAGAGCTTGCCTCCCCAGTTCTGTAGATCTGGCCCCTGCCTAACTCTGCAGCCTCAAGTTTTGGCAAGCCCTTCCCTGGGATTCTAAGCTTCAGCCATTAGGCCTTCCCTCTGACCTAGAGCCTTCAGACCTGTGGCTCCCCCTTCCCATTCTTTCAAGATGTCAGCTTCTTTTCCTCCTGAAATTGGTTTAAACTCTGTGCCTCCGAGGGGAGAGAGGGTGGATTCCCTCTGAAAATGTGTGGTAATGTCTTCTTTCCAATTGTCCTGGCTCAAGGACTATACAGTTCCACGTTCTGAAAGCTGCATCAGCCTCAGAATATTATTTAATCTCTCTGGGTTTCAGTTTCTCATCCACAAAATGGGGTGATGATGATGAAGAGGAGGAGGAGGAAGACCTCAAAAGTTCTCATCACAAGGAAAAAAAAGTTATAACTCTACGGGGTGATGGATGTCAACTAAACTTCCCATAATCATTTTGCAATATAGACATATATCAGATCATTATGTTGTATGTTCAACACTTAGACAGTGTCATATGTCAACTATATCTCAATAAAACTGGAAAAAGAAGTATCTATCATTATTATTTACGGGAATAATATTTTTTCTGTAAGACTCTGGAGAATTAAATGAGACACACTGTGGAGCTGTAAACCCAGAGCTCTGCGGGGGGGGGGGGGGGGGGGGGGGGGGGGGCGGTGAGGCCTGGCACTGTCCGAAGCATAAGAGACAAGCTTGCATAACCAAAACAAACAAAGTCTTTGCCCCTTTAGGGGAAGACAGACAACACACAGATAGTGTATCTGCAACATAAGGGTCCCTGGAGAGGGGAAGAGGCATGCGGTTGTAGATCAGGTCTCCCTGAGGAGCAGAGACACCCACGATGTTAGGTGACAAAGCATACTAACACAGCAGGGCGCGGGAGGGGGAGAAGGGGAGAGGCTCAGAGCAGGAGAAAGGCTGGCTTGGGGAAAGAACTATAAGGAGGCCAGTGTGCCTGGGGTCCAGCGAGTGAAGACAGGGGAGTCAGGAAATAAGGCAGGGCCCCGTAAAGACAGTGGCAAGGGCTGGTGTTGACTCCAGTTGTGACAACATGCCAAATGGCCAGTTCCATGTCCCCATGTTATTCACCGCATCTGCCGCGCTTCATAGGGCTGACCCCTTCCTCATTCTTGAAACACTGTTTCCCTTGCTTTGGACCCCGCGTTCTACTGATTTCCACCTCCCCACCCCCATCCTCACTGGACGCTCCTTCTCAGTCCCCTTCGTGGGTCTTTCTCCTCTCCCTGACCTCCAGAATTTGAAACACCCAAGGCCCAGTGATGACCCCTTGTCTTCTCTTTCCTGGTCATTCCCTAGATGAGTTCATCCAGTCCAGCGGCTCAAAATGCCATCCAGATGTTTAGGGCTCCTAAACATCTATCTTCCACCCAGACCTCTCCCCTCAGCTCTTAAAACGCATTTCCAACTGCCTACACCATCTCCTCATAGATGGCCGCCCACAGCCGTGATCAGAAGATGTGCTCACAACAAATGCATATAGAAGTGAACAGTGAAACACTGAGCTCGGCCACAGAGAGGTCCGACGGGAAGGGAACTGAGATTTGGGTTTTGAGGCCAGTCACTGGGCTCTTGACTCAGTTTCCTCATCTGTAAAATAGGGATTATAACCTCTGCTTGGTCTGCCTCATTAGATGGTCGGGTTGCCCATGTCAAACCACAGGCGAGCCCTGTGTTGTTCAACAGCAGAGAGTGGTTTTTATGATGACCCTTCCCATGCATATGGAGTAGCAACTCCACAAAGGGCTCTACTTTTACGTAGGACTGTCTTGGAGTCTACCTGGTAACTTAGCCTCAGCTCCCCCGACAACATTTACACGGGTCCCGAAACCCGAGGTTCAGGCTCTCTGGGAAGAGCACACAGAGTCTACGTCCTCACTTCCCTCCTTTTCCTTCCACCTCTCCCTGCTGAATGAGAGAAATGGTCCAGTGAGTTGTCTGTGTAGCTGGTTAAAAATGTCATTTTCTTTTATTTTTTTGGTCTGAATCGGACTGTTCATTCCATGAAGAGCAGGGACTTGTCCAAACCCACACCCAGCAATGCCTCCCGCATTTCTCTGCCTGGGGATGGGTCACGTGGACCAGATAGTTCAGAAAGATCCCATGCCCAACGCAGGACCGGCATGCCGAGAGGCTAGCTGATAAGCGCTAACATTTATTGAGTTCTCAATGTGTGCTTTTCACTTTATAGCTCATTTAATCCCCCTAATGACCCCATGAGGTAGGGTTTATATCTTTCCATTTGTTGGAGGAAGAACCTGAGCAGGGACGGATTAAGTAGCTGTCCCAAGGCCCCCAGGCAGCAGGCAGCAGGCAGAAGCCTCCTTCACCGCGCAGACCTGGCCCGCCTCACCCCCACACCTCACCGGTGCATCCCCAGGACCTTGAGCCATGCCTGGCATATAGTAGATGCTCATTAAAGAGTGGATGAGAAATGAGTAAATAGAGACTGTGTGCCAGGGATTTTACACCCATTATCTCATTATAGCCTCCTAGTAACACAATGGCTATTTTTAGTCTTGCTTTAAATGCAGAGAGACCAGCTACGCATCCAACCAATGGTGGGTGCCCGCATTGTTTGCCACAGGCCTGGGACCCAACTGGAAGGAAAGGGGGACTCTTAAGTGTACAGAGCTACCATTCCAGCAGAAATGCAGACAATCCCATCTCTGTCACATCAATATTCTCAAAACTCACACTGATCTTTTCAAAAGTCAAATCTGATTACATCAGGGTCCTGCCTACAACTCCCCATGTCTCTTAGAATAAAAACAGAAATCCCTGATAATGTGGCAGGCAGGATTGGGGGGGGGGGGCGGCGCAACGACTTTGGATTTTTTTATCCCACGGAACACTGGGATGCCACTGGAATGGCAATGAAATGCAAGTGAAACGGACCCACTGAGCTTCTAGTAAGTGTTTCTTCCTCGAGGGATTATCTCCTGCAAGATCGCATCCTGGTTTAACAAAGGAGACATGGCAAATGGGAGGCCACTGCGGTCCTCTACTTCCTGTCCCGTGTGGAGGGCACGATCAGAGAGTCAGAGTTGTCACTGATAAGCCTGCCTGGTATGGGACTAGCCGTAACCTTACCCGTCTTCACCCCTTTACTTATTACTGCCTTTTCTTTAAAAAGAGGCAACTGAGGCTCAGGATGGTTAAGTAGCCCGCCTGAGGTCACACAGCTAACAGTCTTGTTTCCCCACCTTCCAGACTACACTGAGGCCCGTGGGCCATTTGAAGCCTATGTCAAAGCCCAGCTCTGTCACCAATCTAAATTTCCTCACTTCTAAAAAGCTACACTGATGCACATTTCTTGACATCCTATTTCCTGAACGTCTACCAGTCAGCCCTGTGTGTCTCTGGGGCAGGGTTGAAACATCCTTGCCCGGCATTCTCCTCCTCCCACCCCCCACCCCCATTCTGGAACAACAATATTTCACTTGGTTGCCCTGGGGCAGGTCCCTCCCACCTCAGTCACTCCCTGGCATTCTTGGTGTACCTGCTTACTTGTCCTCCATCGTCCCCAGTGGACTCCAAATCTCCTTTGAAGGTAGGGAAGAGAGGTCCTGCAAATTTATGTCCCAACAGCAATTAGCAAAGAGTGCTTTTTTGCCCAGAGCTGGGATGTAATAAACATTTGTGAAATGAATATGTCCTAGACTGGGTCTCCACTTTCCATGCTTTTCTTTACACAGCCCCTCCAAGCTAATCAGCTAGTCAATCTTACAGATCCTATCACCCAGTAGCTCTCAAAAGCACCCTCTCCTTTCGATTCCTACCATCCCGTTTCTCGTTTCCTTCTGACCTGTGTAATGATCTCATAACCGGGCCCCAATACCTGTCTTCTTCTTAGCCTTAAAGACTTTTTCCTAAACCCAACAAATAATCCTCCTAATACTACTGTCCTGTACAAAAATCTCCCATTTACCAAAATAAATCATAGCTCCCTCTCTGGGGATGCAAAACTACCCCTTGGCCCCAGCCAACCTTTCAGCCAGATTCATTCCATAAATATTTATTGACCACTCCTTTGTCTCAGGCACTGGCTAGGTAGTAATTAAAGAGTGAGGTACAAAACACATTGGATTCCTGCCCTCGTGGAGTTTACATTTTCACAGGAGAAACAGACATTAAACAAATTAAAACCTAAGAAAAAATAGATAAGCATATAATTATAGTAACCACCCTAAAGAAATAATCACTCAGGGGCTCAAAGAAGCATACACAAGGATATTCATTGTAGCATTGTTTATAAGAGTGAAAAATAAGCCACAACCTACATGTTCATCAAGAGGAAAATGGCCACATAAACTATGATATCGAAATGTCAGAATGCAGACAGCAGTTGGAAAGAATGAAGTAGTATCATGTGCTCACATAGCCAGATCACCAAGACATTGTGGAGTAAATAAATAAAGCCACAAAAGGTGTGCCATTTTTGTTTAAACACACATACACAATAATACACTTTCTAAAAGAAATATATGTACATGGACATAATATAAATGTATGTGTATATATATATATATATGTAATACACACACACACACACGTTTAAACTACACACAGACCATAAGGCTGTTCATTCCACAATATATACAAATACTGAATGATTATATTGTACAACTGAAGCTAAAATGTTATAGGTCAATTGTATCTAAATAAATAAATAAGAAATATGTATGCAAATACATGAATAAAAGTTGGTTAATTCTCAAATGTGGGCAAGGATCCAGGACCCTTTATTGGTAGCTAAATATTTTAATCTTTTAACCTGTAAAACATAAGCATATTTGACCTGTATAACTAAAAATAGGCTGCCTATTAACATAGAATTCCAAACTATATTAAATACCCTGAGAAATTTTTTTAGAAATGGGGAATAAAGTACTTAGTATTTTCATATACTGCTTTTTAATGAACTATTCTCTACTTACCCATCTCCTTGCTCTGTGCCCAATGCCTGTCCCACCTTCATTTTGAACCTCTCCAAACCCGCATGCCACATATGTCCAAAAATCGATCCATAGCCATCCTACCCATCCCCCATGGTCCACTCAAATGCCCACCATGCTCTTTGTTCAGTCACTCTCTTTGTTCAACGCCTCCTTTATGACATTTACTGGCTTACGCCTAGCCTTGGCTGTGTGTGCTTGTCTGAATGGCCAGCAGGCTCCTCAAAGAAAGGTAAGGCCGGTTTCCTCCATGTCAGGGCACAGTGGCTCACACCCAGGAAAGCATCCCAATATTTAGCTGTCCTGTTGAATTGAGTAAATATGCTCCCTGCGTTCCTCCATTCACTCATTCATTACTCTCTCACTCAACAAATATTTATTAAGCACCTCCTGTATACCAGGCACTGTTCTAGGTGCTCCGGAATACCACAGGAAAGCAAACCACCAAAGTGCCTATCCTTGTGGAGTTAACCCTTACTATTGTAGTGTTTTAAATGGTAAGTGCTATGGGGCGCCTGGCTGGCTGGCTCAGTAGGTGGAGCATGTGACTCTTGATCTCAGGGTTGAAGGTTCGAGCCCCACATTGGGTGTAGAGATTACTTAAAAATAAAAAAATAATATATATATTTTTTTTTTAAATTAAACGTTGGGGCACCTGGGTGGCTCAGATGGTTAAGCATCTATCTTCAGCTCGGGTCATGATCTCAGGGTCCTGAGATCGAGCCCCGCTTTGGGATCCCTACTCGGCAGGGAGTCTGCTTCTCTCTCTCCCTCTGCCTCTCCCCCTGCTTGTGCTCTTTCTGTCTCTCTCTCTCTCTCTCAAATGAATAAATAAAATCTTTAAAAACAAAATTAAACATTAAGTGCTATGGAGAAAAAATGGGGGGTGGGGCAAAGGGGCCAGGGATTAGAGGGAGTCGCCGGGGGTGATGTTCAACAGGCTAGGCCGGGAGAATCCCAGGTGGAGACATCCAGGTAAAGATCTGAAGGGGTGACAGTGAGAGCCATGTGGAGTTCTAGGGAGAGAGCATTCCCGGCTGAGGGACTGGCACACAAAGACCTTGAAGCCATGTGCCCCGTGGTTCAAGGAACAGCAAGGAAGCCAGCACAACGCTGTGGCTGGCATGGAGTAATAAGAGGACACAAGTCAGAAAATTAGGATGGAGGAGGTACACACCATTTTGGGCATTGTAAAGACTGGATATTACTCTGAATGAACCTGAGAGCTGGTGAATAGTATGAGCAGAGGAATAATGACCTGACCGAGGTATCACGAGTCTTGATAACAAACTGATAAATTGATAAAACCAAGAGTCCCCCTAAAATAATAACCCAGATAGTCTCCCTTGCTGAAATCACTCAGATATTTGTGTCCATATTTTCAGCACAACAACACGACAACCACAATGAGACTAGTACCAGTAAGAAGATAGGAAAAAGAGTAACAAAAAGGGGAAAAGAAAACAATTTATTGAGCCCCTGTTACGTGCCAGAGTCTTAACTCCACACCTGACTTATCGAATCATGGTGTTATCTCGTTGTCCTGATAACCTGTACATTTAAATTCATCCGGCGGACGAGGACGCCATAGCCGTCAGAGGTTAACTCACTTTCTGACTTACTAACTTCTTTAACTTACTTGAGATTCTACAGCAAGAATGAAGTGGAATTCTAGCCCGAACGAATTCCAAAGCCCATGCTGACTCATGCCATTCTTTTTTTGTACTAAGTGGTTGACTCTGGCCTCAGGAGAATAGAAAATAATAATAGTGATCATTGATTAAGTACTTATGACGGGCCGAGTACATTGTTTGCACTCTTTCTGGATACCAGGCAGAGTCGGTACCCCACCCCCCACCCCTGTCGCCCAGATTAAAAGCTGCATCTCCCAGTGGTAACAAGAGTCGTGAGTAAAGGGCTGAGCTCTTGAGACTGGTTTCCAGGTTCAAACCAAGACCCTGGGCTATCCAGCTATTGCCTTTGCCACCTACTGGAGCTCTCTTGCCCCCACACCCCTTGTACAGAGGGAGGTAAGTATACTCACTGAACAGGTGTATTTAGAGGAATAAAGCAGTCCTCACTAGTAAAATGCTTTGGGGAGAATTTGGCACATAGTAAGCATTCAATCAGGACACGCTAGTCTCATAAAGACCACTGCCCACGGCCACAGAAGCTCACCAGCACTCAGAATCAGGTCTGTTCTCAACCACTGCAGGGCCCTGCCAGGGTACGTATTCTGGATTGGAGAAGAGAGCGAGAATGTTTATATGAAGTGAGAGAGCCCGTTAGAGCTGGACCCAGGTCTGTCCACTCCAGAACCCGAGCAGCTCTCGATCATCAGCAAGACCATCCAATGTGGACAAAGCAAGAGGAACTCTTTGAAGAAAGATACCTCGATCGGAGCGATCCTCACGGAAGCTGGGAGATACCTGCCTTTCGGGGTTCCTTGAGCATCTTCTCCAAACTGGAGGTCAAGCGAGCCCAGAGAGGCGCCTGAAGGAGAGAGTCAGAGGTGAGTGGCTACAGGGAAGGATGTTGGGGGGGGGGGATGAGCTCCTGACTCTAGGTGTACCCTCTCCAGCCACACCCTCCCACAAGATGCTGGGATTTGGGGAAAATGCTGGAGAGGAGATTTAAGGTCACACTCCTGAGAGGTGTAGAGTGACCAAGAAATCCTGAGTCTGTACTGAAGATCAGACGCTGCTCTGGTGCTCAGTGATACAGTGGATCCAAAACCAGCTACCTCACCACGTTACTTTCAGCTGATGGGCTGCGGCTCAGCAGCTCCCAAAACGAACGCGCACGTTTTCTCAGAAACCGGACCTGAATCGAACACGGTCTTCAGAGCCTGCGTGGACCCAAACCCCAGCCCCATGGCTCAGCTGCTGGGAACCCTCAGCCTCCCGCCTTGAGCTGCCTGCCTCACCTGTACAATGGGAATAACAGTGCCACCCACCGCATCGGGCGCTTTGGAGGGTCACATGAGCTAATCACAACCAAACCTCAAATCGGTGCCTGGCACACGGCGATCACTCAGTAAACACCAGCCAAAATGACCTGAGTCATTATTCTCCCCCAGTGCCCCCTTGTTCTAAAACAGCCCTTCAGCTTAACTAATCCCTTTGGCTTCTTTGACAACTTAAAAAAAAAAAAAAAGTGGTTAGCACATTTTGTTGACATATTTTTACAAATACCAAGCTTGCATGTCCTCTTAAAAATATTTTAAGAGATTATATTTTGTTCCCATTCACTTTGAGGAACTACTTCAGCGTCTCTGAGTGGGATGAAAACAGTGAGAAGCAAACGAGGATAATAAAACCTTTTTCCTGAACTTTTTCAAAAAAAAAAAAAAAAGAAAGAGAGACTTAAAGATTCAGATTCTGGGCTTTTAAGGACCATCTTGCTAAGTATTTTCTTATCAAGTTTCCTTCTCGTTTTATGCCCCCCCCCCATAAACACGACAGTAATGAGATAGTTTTTCTTTCTCCCTGCCTCAAAAAAAAAAAAAAAAACCTGTCACATATACACATACATGTCTCCAAACCAATACAATTGAATTTTCTACAAGGATTTGCAAATGACAGGCTCTATTCTCTCAAGAAACTAAGAATGCTATGAACAGAAATGAACCCTTTCTGAAGCCGTTTTATTGGAAGTCAACAAATAAGAACAACGTGTCCCCAAGGAAACAAAGTAGAATTTGGACCAAGCTAAAATGGCTCTGCCCCTAATCCCCGGGTCCCCAGGGCTGCAGGGCTGCCCTGACAGGAAGCGCCTGCCACCAGAAGTTTCTGCTAGTTTTCAACAGTATTTCTGCATCATCAACTCAGCCGTATAGAAACGAATAAGATACTCAGCTTAAAAAAAAAAAAAAAAAAAAAATGAAGGAGATAAAGAAGAAGAAGAAGAAGGTAAAGTAAACGAAGAGCATGCTGACCTGATCATTTCTACCTTCCTGGTGGGCAGACAGAGACCAGAAGAAAAGCAGGCGCCCCTCCCCCGCCAGCACCGGGCTTCCCGTCTGGGTGGAAACTATCTCATTACCACATTTTCAACAAGTAGACCGGTTTCCTCGTTTAATCAAAGTTATTCTGTGGTTGTTTGGCAGTCTGCGCATGCCATGTTTTTACAGCTATAGAAAATGTGTATTTATTTATTTTGTGATCCGCTGTAACCATATGACAAACACAAGCCAGCCTTAGCCAGTGATTTATATAAGAGCTCGGAAAAGCGCTGCCTTTAAGCATTTTAATAGAGGCTCTCTCATCCTTTGTAAGTGGAAGTGTAAATTGGTACAGTCCTTTTGTAAACAACTCAGTGAGACAAGTCAAGGGCCTTACAAATGTTCATACATTTGGGTGCAGCAGGAACGCTCCTGGAATCGGTCCTAAGGAAATAGCCCTAATAAAGGAAAAGGTATTGTGAACAAAGATATTCAGGGCAACGGGATTTACTATAAAGGGGAAGAAAAACACACACATACTCTCTCCATATATATGGGGAAATGCACAAATAAAGAAATGGTTAATCTTCCAAGAGATCTCCTGCTCTTGCACACATGGCCCGTTTCGAAATTTTAAAGTTTTGAAAATATGCCTTTGGGAAATAGTTATGATAGCAAATGGAAAAATCAAGATACAAAATCACACGTTTAATAAACTAGAAATCCTTTTATTAGTAAGCAAAAAGGGAAAATAGAGGTATATGTAAAATTTTTAAATTGCTTTTCTTATCAAGGGACATTTTAGTATGGACTGGGTATTACGTGATACCAGGAACTTACTGTTAATTCCCTAGCTGTGATAAAGGCACTGTGGGGTATTTGACAAAAATGGATATATTTTTAGAGATAGATCCTGAAACATATAGGAGGAGAATGACATGTTAGAATTCATAATAGTTAAGCAAATTTTAAAAACGGGAGAATTGAAGCAATGTTAACTAGAAATTGCAAAACTGGGTGTTGGGTATGGGGGGGGTCATTTTACTATTCTCTCTACCGTTGTGTACATTGCAAAATGTTTATTAAAAATTTTTAAATTAAAAAAATTTAAATGGCTGTTTTTTGATAATGGGATATGTATGACCTTTTTTCTACCTCCCATTTTTCTTGGATTATTTTCTATAATATGCTTGAATTACCCTTGAAATAAAACAAATTAACATTTATTTTACCAACAAGACATTAAAAATAAGAAGAGTTGACAGTCCACAGAGATGTTTTTATTGCTGTGTAATAGTAGTGAATCCCCAGAACGCTGTGATAAGACTGTGAACCTTAACGTGAGCTCATAAATGGTCCAAATCCTCTCCCTGGGATAGCACCCTGCCATCTGAGACTATGCTGTAAATACGATCGGCTGATAAAAAACCCAGCTGCCACAGACCATTTTCAAGATTAGGAACCATTTAAACACACACATACACACACACACACACACACACACACACACACACACACACCCCAACCACCTCTCTCCTCTTAAATGTTGAGTGGCAAGATACTCTGCTTTTACTTCCAAAGTTTCATGCAATAATCATGTAAGCAGCAAGCAGCACAGAGTTCCACATACCTCCAAGCTGACTCAGAAGGAAGGGTTCCACATGCCTTAATTAGCAGCATCAGAAAAGCAGCTCTTCCTGCAGTGGAGTTTCCCATTTCATCCAGCTACTCATTGGCTCCACACACCCCCACAGGTTCTCACAGAGGAATTCCATAAAGTCTGGAAACAGAGACAATGTTATTTATTTAATATGTACTTTAACAATTTCCTTTGTTCTGTTTCGTTCTATTTTATTCTATCATACTCTATTCTATTGTATTCTAGTTTTTGCAGATCGAAGATGTCCATGGTAACATTATGCATATTCTTCTTTGCCTCCAGACTTCACGGACACCCTGCGTATGCAGAGATCACAGTTGGAAGCAGAATAAATGAACACTTCACCAACTTGAAAATACAACTCGCTTGGTTATTAATAGTCAAAAGATTCAAAGTACTGGGCCAGAAGTTTCTTTTTTAGTACCAATGACTTAAATTAAGTTTCTGATTTGTATTAAAGTTCTCTGGCAGAACTCATACAGGATGCAAGAGCATGAGGAAGATTTCCAAACAAGATTACACGGTTTTCCAATGTGATATATTTGATCATCTTTGAAAAGGCAGGGGCAACACTATGGCAATCTTAATTGAAATGTCAAATTCCTGGGGAACATTCTCCTTGTAAACATTGGTTTTAACTGTTGTAACTATTATTTACTTTGAACTTCAGAGGTTTTGAAGAAATGTAAAATAATCCTAAGCAGGTGAATGACAGATTTGACAGATACTTAAAAAAATACTATTTGGAAAACATGGTTTTTGTCCCTTTGAGGGATCCTAAAAATCTGTTCGATGCGGCATTATTCCATTTTTTTTCCTTTCAGTCTTCTCTTCCTTAAACTATGTCTTTTCAAAGAATGCTTCTCCTCTTTGACCACCAGGTTGAGAGATTTATATTTGCTTTTTAATTAAGGACCTTAACTGTAAGTAAGGGAATAGATAAGAAAAGCCCATAGTCTTACACCCCAAGAGAAAGCAAATGTTTGCCTCAATGGCAAACCTGCCTTCTCAGGGGTCTAAGAGGGAGCAAAGAAGCCCCACTTAGAAATTCTATTTCTTCTGAAGACATCTTTTGGCATTTGGGAACATCTGATGTTGTTTAGTGGGGTAGACCAACCATTGACGGGTTCTTTTAAGAACAAAATCCTTTCCTTCTGGCCCCAGAGAGTAATGACTTTTTTTAACACTTACATGATAATTATGATGAAAAATTTATTTTAAAATTAATGTCCTTTAACAAATATGTCAAGTCGAATCCAGAGCCAACGGCTCTGGCTTAAATTAAATTGACTTATAGCCTTTTGGTGTTCTTGCGTCATGTAAAAAGCTCGGTTCGACCTCATCCCTGACTCAGTTTCTCTACTCCCTCCTTATATCACAAGACACTATGAGGGACATAAAAATTGCCCCATGACGATTATATTGTCTTTTTGGAGACCTGAAGATGTCATATATATTTTTTCTCGAAAATAAAGTTTATAGGGGCGACTGGGTAGCCAGTCAGTTGAGCATCCTACTCTTGATTTTGGGTCTGGGTCATATCGGGTCGTGGGATCATGACCTCTCCCTCCCCCTGTTTGCTTGCTCACTCTCTCTCTCTCTTTACAATAAATTAATAAAATCTTTTTAAGAAATTAAAAAGAAAAGAAAGTTTATAGGGGCACCTGGCTGACTCGATCAAAGGAGAAATTGACTCTTGATCTTGGGGTTGTGAGTTCGAACCCCATATTGGGTGGAGATTACTTAAAAATAAAATCTTAAAAAAAAAAGTTTATAAAAACAGAACATTGTAAAACATGATCACAAATCCAAGAAGCTGAGTCTTCTTTCACTTCCAAAGAAATCAAGATTAAAATAAAATTGTTTTTATAAATATTTGGAGGATAGTATTCGTATCTAAGTCAGAATTTTGCTTGTGAAAAAAAAAGATATCTGAACTCACTCGAAAACATATTGTCTCCTTCCATTTCTGTACATTAGAAAACCATTTCCAGGGGCGCTTGGGTGGCTCAGTCGGTTAAGCCGCTGCCTTCGGCTCAGGTCATGATCCCAGCGTCCTGGGATCGAGCCCCACGTCTGGCTCCCCGCTCAGGGGAGAGCCTGCTTCTCCCTCTCTCTCTGCCTGCCGCTCTGCCTACTTGTGCTCTCTCTCTATCAAATAAATAAAATCTTTAAAAAAAAAAAGAAAAGAAAACCATTTCCACCCTCCTCTTTACTTTTCCAAGTTATTAAAGATTTTATGTCTTTCTTACTTTCCAAGTATGCAGCAAAACACTGTAAATATATCAGAGAAACGCTGGAATTTTAACTGGTGATAATTCAAAGCTTCTACTTTGAATATAGATACCCACCACTCACAGGATATCCCACCGTATTCTGTTTACAGAGAACCCAGGTGAATGTGCCACCGGGAGTTGGTCGATGGACTGAAATAATCTTAGGAAACTGTGCGATGGTTTGGGTAAAGTCACTGCCTACCTCATCATCTGGCTGGTGCCACCGTCTGTTAGATAGTGACCTTCAAGGCCTCCTGGCCTTGTTGATATTTCTTGGCCTATCAGTAGATCATTAGTTGGAGTATTTCCTTAGTCATAGAGACTGGCCGTTTGTTGGGACGTTCTCAGTAGGAACTACAGTTGAAGATAACAGAATGGTTATTTAAACATGAATGTGAAAAACAAAACAACAACACCTCTTTCTTCTTGGGGGCTTAAGGTTGTTTTGTTATTTTCTGATTCTTAAACTTTTAGTTCTTTTTAAGAGCAGAGATCTGATTTTTTTTTTTAAATCTCTCCTATGACATATGAATGTTTAAGTCTTTTGAAAATATTTACATTTTCCAACCAACTAGCAACACTTAATATCTTCTATAGTTCCAAAGATTAGGAAAATAAGAGAAAGCTAGAGAGTTGGCAAGCAAGTGTGTAATAATCTGGCAAGGAAATTCTTGAGCAAGAATATAAGGGTTTGAGTTTATTGGAACATTTGAAAGCAATTAAAATGGTTTTTTTCCCCCTCAGACTTATTTTTGTCCTTTTTACTTTAAGCACACAGAAGCATATAACTGAAAAATAACATTACAAGTATAAATGAATCATTAAGTTGATCCAGCCAGGAAGCTACTGCCAGGGGTCTTTATAGAATAATAGGTAGAATGTCTATCATCTATGCTCAGGCTTATTGGAGGGGTCAGGAGCAGCCCTTTAAGAAAAACTGATCAGGGGGCACCTGGGTGGCTCAGACGGTTAAGCATCTGCCTTTGGTTCAGGTCATGATCTCCAGGTCCTGGGATCGAGTCCCACATTGGGCTCCCGGCTGCCTCAGCGGGGAGTCTGCTTCTCCCTCTCCCTCTGCCTCTCCCCCTGCTTGTGCGCGCGCTCTCTCTCAAATGAATAAAATAAAAATCTTTTTTTTTTTTTTTTTTTTTTTTTTAAGATTTTATTTATTTGCGAGAGAGAGAATGAGAGACAGCATGAGAGGAAGGAGGGTCAGAGGGAGAAGCAGACTCCCCGCCAAGCAGGGAACCCGATGTGGGACTCGATCCCGGGACTCCAGGATCATGACCTGAGCCGAAGGCAGTCGCTTAACCAACTGAGCCACCCAGGCGCCCCAAAATAAAAATCTTAAAAAAAGAAAAGGAAAACTGATCAGTTCCTCAATATTCAAACTTATATTTATTGACCTGACACAGAATGTCCTGCATGGTGTTAAAAATACCATCTTCCAAACTGTGGGGATAGATATGAAAATGAGATCTATGATTAAACTATATATAAATGTGTGTTGAACACATGTAATTAGAATATAGTAGAAGCCACAGTAGATGAATCAGAATTATTCAGGATAACTCCACAATGAGCTAAAAGAATATCATTAGGTCTAGTTACCTGCCTTATTTTATAATACAAGCGCACTCAAACTTTACAATATCGCTTAGGAAAGATTACAGGGTACACTCTAGTATGTTGTGGACAAGTCTTTAAAAATACTTCTCTATTTTTATGATTACAAGTCTTACTCTTCACTGTAGAAATTTTTTTTTTTTTTTTAGAGAGAGAGAATCTTAAGCATTTCTGCGATGAGCGTGGAACCTAACTCGGGGCTTGATCTCATGACCCTAAGATCATGACCTGAGCCAAAATCAAGAGTTAGAAGCCCAACCAACTGAGCCACCCATGTTCTTTGTAGAAAATTCTAAAAACTGCAGAAAACACCCCTAAAGTTAACACATGACACTTAACAGTCATGGTTCCTATGTTGATGTGTTTCCCTGCAGTTTTTTAAAAATGGCCCAGTACTTGGTAGTATCCTGCTTTTCTTCATTTGATCATTCATAGTAATGATTTTTCTCAGGTATTAAAAATAATGTCAGATTCTTAAATCATGTCTTGTTTTCTTTCTCTTTTAACATCTACAAAATAAGAATGCTGTACCCCCATCCTGCTCACCTACTCACAACCCCCCCCCCAAAACACACACACACAACTCCTGGTCAGGCAGGATGGTGCAGAATATCTCTGAAAAGTGAAACAGAGAAAAAAAAAAAAAAGTTTCACTGACAGTTGAATTCAAACCCTAACAGGTAAAGACTTTCATACCAGGAAACTCTCTTACTCCCTCCATATCTTAAGATATTTCAGAGCCTATTAACCAGGAATGAAGACCACAAAAAGGATATTCACACTGTAAAGGAAAACCAAATTGAGAGGGCACTTATCTCCTTTAAAAAAATCTTAGCTCTGAGTCGAGTCATGGTGACTTTGAGGGAGGGCCCCGGGAGGTTGGATAACTACAGTGGGAGGGAGACTGGTGTTTCTCTGTGTATCCTTTCTGCTTCCTGAATTTGATATCAGAAGAGGGTACTCCCTTCTTTAAAAAACACACATGTAGATGTTGTAAGTCCAGGAGCACATATGTCCGAATTGCAGTCTTCAGGGACCAAGCTCGTTACATAAGACACATTCCCCCTCTGTCTCCCAGGACCTGAGCTTCCTGACCTCCTCCACCTCCTCTCGTTTTCCACTCCAGAATCCAACTTCACTCAAAATAGGACACCTTCTCCATTTTGCCCCTGAGTAAGTAAATTGTCAGAGAGGCCTTAACAGCGCCCCCCCAAGTTGATTATCGAACCATATAAAATGGAGACATCTAAAGCTATTTCTGAGATGAATCTTCACAGCGTTTGTACCTGGTCTATTTGCAGCCCGACGCGCCCGCCCCTGAAGACGGTGGATGGGCCACTGGAAGTGGACCCGATGTCGCGATTTGCTGCAACCCAGAGTGAGAGGCGATGCGCGGGTTAGCACCTGCACGAGGTCTAAAGGGCACCTGCCTCCTGATGTACTTCCTCCACTCCTGCCCCCACTCCACCTCATGGGATTAATGTAGACATTTTCTGAGGTATTCATTTAAACCCATTCTCCTCCTGAGTCAGTATGGACTTTGCTCATCCTATTTCCTTGAAATATTTCCACCTTACAAGGGTGAGCAATGGTTTCCTCCAGAGCACACCATGGATGCTGATACTATGTGTTTACAGAGATGTAAAAAAAAAAAAAAAAGTACAATTGGAGCTTCCCTTCCAAAATGAGGACAGGTGCTTCTGGCTTGTAGTAAACGTTGCAAGATTTGTAATTTGATATATAGCTAGAGAATCCACTGTGGGGCGTCTCTCTTTTTTTGTCTTTCTCTCCTCTAATCGGACGGTCCGTCTGGCTTGGAGAACGAGCCAGGGACCCAGGTAGCGACGAGCCCAACAACCTAAGCAGGGCAGACTCCAGAAACCCGAGTCGTAACAAAATCAGTCCTGACCTAACACAGCCGACACGAGCGACAAAAAGTTTGATTGTGCAATTTTCTCAGTAAGATGACCTGAGGCTAGTCCCGTGTTTGCTTTCTATATTCTAGAAAACGTTTTTAATGGGTTTGGGATTCTTCCACACTAAGCACTTTTTTGCTCGTTAACATGGCTTGGAGTGTTGTGCCTTATTATGAAGTTGTATTTTGAGAGCCTTGTGGTGAAAGTCGGGATTTTTCTCTTCCTCCTCTTTTTCCCCCCTCCTGCCTTAAAAACAAGATAAGCCTGTATGCAAATAGAGTCCACAGTGACCACAGTCCTATTCTCAGCTTTATTTATCATATCACAGAGCCTTCCTTCACCCATTATGCTCTATTTGCATACCTTTAACATTAGAAACATTTATTCCAGTAATGAGTCATTTGAGACATCTTCTGGGTTTATAGCTTGGATTCAACAGCATGAATGCCGGAAGAATGGCTATCTTCTGTATTAAAACCTCAGGATTGTTTACGTGTGGAGAGAGACAGAAAGGAAGAGAGGTTTGGTTTGGTTTTGTTTTTGTTTTGCTCCTTCGTTTGCTTAATTCAAAGATTGAAATGTGCTCGAATGAATTAAAGATAATTTTAGAAATATATTTAGTTACGTTCTTCTTACATTCGGAACTATTCTGTAGGAATGAGAATCTCATTCTATGAAGAGAGAAATGGCAGACTGCTCCTCCCGAGCTGACTCTTAACTCGTCTCTCCAAGAAGAGGAATAGCTTTATACTTTAAATATTCCCTCCCCACCCCAGCTCTCCTGAGACATAATTGACACACAACATTGTGTAAGTGGAAGGTGTACAACCTGTTGATTTGATACATTATATTTTGAAATACTTCTCAAATGGAAAAAAAAAAAAAAAGGAAAGACAGAGAGAGACAACCCCAATGCTTTTCTCAGAAAGAACAGGAAGCCTGAAGGAGGAAGTATGTGACAGTTTATTTTTCAACGAGCCCACATTATCAAGTGAATGAAATCCCTCTGGAAGCTATAAAAATGAAAATTGGAACGTAGCTCTGTTCAGGTAGTACAAAAAGCGTCTCAATATTTAGAACCTTTTTTTTTTCCCCAAAGCTAAGTTATTAATGAAAGCCAATTATTGCACTTTTCCAAAAGGAAACACTGAGTCATTCATGAAATGATCTAAGATTTCGAAACTTGCTTACACCATTTTTTTTTTTCTCCTCCTTTCCTACCTGTGCCAAAAGCAGGCTCAGAAAAGCCAGCCAGTAACCGTGGCCTGGATCCAGGGAGCCGGCCAAATGAGCTGAAGAAGGGAGTAATTTAACAAAGACTCCTGATGCCCCAAAGGGTGACTGCCTCACCAGAAGGGCAGGCTTCTGAGAAAGTGCCTGCCTGAGTCCAGAGCAGCGGAGGGGCCTCTGTCCCTGGGGGTGGGGGGTGAGGGGTGGGGGGGGGGCTGTGATTAACCAGTTCTGGCCCAGCAATTTGCCCATACTCCTGGCCCGCCTCCAAGTTTCATGTGCAACAACAAGTGGGCGTGGGCCCACAGATAGGCAGGCCCATGTTCCAAGGAGGCATTACATATTTACGGCCTGAGACCTACAGAATGGGGCCAGAGCTGGGATCCAGAGGAGAATGCGTTCGGCGAGGAAATACCGCCGTCGTGATCCGTTTATCAAGCGTGTTTATGTTGAGGCCATTAAATTGTGTCCAGAGACGGTCAACACACGCGGGGCCGGGGTGGGGGGTGCAGGAATAAACTGGGAGTGAGGTGGTTCTAACCCCAGGACAGCGTCATCCCCTCTCTTTCTGGTTGTGGAAGAGGGTTTCCGGGTCCTCGTTTTTAAAAAGATGACTTTTAGATAAGAGCCCTTTAACTAAGAGTTAAACCACCAAACTTTCTGAACAGGCACCGTGGAAACAGCCTATTTCATCTTTACAAACAACTATAAGGCCTTGTAGATAAATAATGTAGACAAGGAAACATGTTTTGGTCCAAACAATACAGGAAAAGCTTGGAATTGTGTCTCTTTAACACAACACATTGTGTTTGCCCTGTACTGTTAAAAAGGATTTTACAGATACATTATCTTCAGATGGCTCTGCAAGGAGGAGAGGGAAGCACACTTGCCCATTGTACAGATTAGCAAACCGTGGCTCAGAGAGACCGTGACCTTTTTCAGGTCACAGACTTATGGCAGAGCCCAAACTTCAGTCTAGGACTCCTGGGGGAGTACTGGTCCTTCCCCTACACGGCCTGTCCCTTATACCCAGGGTCTGAATGTTCTCTTCTGGATCCAGACTCTATGCTCTCCTAGACCTGTTGCTTTTACATTCAGCCTATACTTTTCAATTCTTAGGATTCCCAAGGGATATTCAATTCTTGTTTCTACTCCCTACCTTGAAGATTCTGGTCCTTTTTCCCAATGGGGGATGCACCTATTTGAAAAGGAAGTGGTCTAGATTCTGGTATCAGTGTCGAATGACTTCCTCTTTTTCTCCTTGTGTTTATTGTGGTATCAATTTTATCCCAACACCTAAAAAAAAAATCCCAGATTCCGCACCACACACGAGGGACTTTTCAAAAAACTCTTTCTCATCCACTAAGATGTTACTAATAGTCACCAGTGATTTTAAAATTTCCTCTGTGTGTGTTTCTTTTTCACATTTTGTGTTTTTTTTAATTCCCCCACAGTGATTTTCTTTCTCTGGTCATTTCGGAGGAAAAAAATATTTTTAAAAACTATCACCACTTTTTACATAACTCACATGGTGTAATTCACACAATGGGTGGTTATTACTGACACCCGGAGAAAAAACATTGCAGAGTTTCATGACAAAACATCAGACACTTCCATAGGCCTCACTTATTTCAAATATGCCCGGTAAGCATGGGTTAAAAATTGATGATTCCTGGGCAATCTTTCTCAAGTGATTTTTGTAAAACACCTTGGAGACCTTGAACATTCTATTACAGTTTTACAATCACGGAGAGAAGGACTGGAAGGTGGTGTTCACCAGGAATATTGCTTTATTACTCAGCTAAAAGTCCCTTGGGCTCTCAAAGCCCCTCCTCCCGGGCGCTGTGGGCTGGGAGGCTGGGAGGCTGGGAGAAGTCAGCATTTTCTCTGCCTTCCTGCTAACGATTCCATTTTCGAAACACGTGAAAGAAAACTCTGTTCTTTCAGTAAATGACTTCCCCCCCCCCCCCCAGTGGGCAGAGACCACCTCCCTCTTACTTGTGAGCAGTAGCCTTTGGGTGAGAGGGAGTTGTCCCCAACTCACTTTGCAATGATGGCAAGCCTTCTTTACATGCTGTTCACCGCGTCTCGGGCGCTGTTGTGTGCTTTTTCTATGGATTAGTTCAGTGAATCCTTCCTCCAGCGGTACAGGGCAGATGCTGTTTTACAGAGGAAGAAACCGAGGCACAGAAATGTTGACCAACCTACCCAAGATCACACAGCTAAGCGCCGCGCTCCAATCCATTACTCTTTGCTGCCTCCAGGGATTACTGCAGCCTGCAAACCTTCAATGAAGTGAGTTAGCTCACTGACCTCTGTCCCAGAGGCCGAATTTTTTCTACTATCACCAGAGTATGGGTGAATATCGGGGTGTCTCACTTCAGAGACTTGTATTGAATGGTGAGCCGGAACCCACTGAGGACGAGAAGGCATGTGACCTTGATCTAGGACAAAGCTTTATGTCTACCCACTAATATTTCCTTTAAATCTCTGAGCCAAGTCGGTTGTTGCAACACAACCACCTAGTGCTTCCCCAGTTAGGTAAACATGGCTTATGTCTAAGAGTAAGTCCTTGATGGTTTAGCTCTGGACAGGCAGATTGATTTCAATCCATTTTAAATACTTGTAAAACTTAAATCGGAAAATGTTAAAACTTGGCGGATTTTATTCACTAGCTGAAGGACTCAGTTACTATCTTAAAAAACAGCAATCAATAAGCAAACTAGAAACAAAAAAAAAGGGCGGGGGACTGCACAACCAGGCTAACAACAAATAAGATCTAGCCATAATGCTTAAGAGAATATATATTTTGCTTAATTATATTTTCTAGTTACTCAGATGTCCACAAATAAAAGTTCTGTTTCATCTTTTATATATTATAATTATGTATTTTAAAATATATTTATATGTATACATGAATCTCTTGCACATTTTGAAATATACAAGAAATACTATTTATTTATTTATTTATTTATTTATTTATTTATTTTATTTTTAAGATTTTATTTTTAGGTAATCTCTCCACCCAACGTGGGCCTTGAACCCACAATCCCGAGATCAAGAGTAACATGCTCCACTGACTGAGCCAGCCAGGCGCCCCAGAAATACTCTTTAATCTTTAAACGTGTAATGTGGTAAATATGTCATCTTTTATAAAGCAGGTTTGGATGTCAATAAACTAAACCACAAGTAGAAAAAAATATATCATTTTTCTTGGATAATTCACAATTTTTCGGGGTCCTCATTCTGTACTGAATAACCATCCATGATGAAATAAAAAGAACATTAAGTCAAATTGTACCTACATGGACATCATGACCGTCCCTGGAAACTTCTTTTCTTGGGCCAAATTCCTAATATCAGTCCTGTTCTCATGATCTATCTCTTCCTCCTTCTAAAGAGAAAGTGAGAAAAGAAAAGGACTCAATTTTAAAGACACACACACACACACATTTTTATTTATTTGAGAGAGAGAGCTAGAGAGCATGAGCAGAGGGAGGGGCAGAGGGAGAGGGAGAAGCAGACTCCCCGCTGAGCAGGCAGCCCGTTGGGGGCTCGATGCCAGGATCCTGGGATCATGACCTGAGCTGAAGGCAGACGCTGAACCCACTGAGCCACCCAGGCACCCCCCCCCCCAATTTTTAAATGCAGCAGACACTCTATGCATATTGCAGTGCAGTTTTAATAAGAGAAAAAAAAGCTATCTCTGGAACCCAAGTGAAGTACGCAGAACTTATATGGGTCATTAGAACTTGCCTTTATTATCAAGTTGCTAAACACTAAGGGACACATGCAGATGCTATGACAAGTATAATTTAATTAAGCTTTCCATTCTGTGTTTGATGAAAAGACCTGAAGGCTCTCATCTTAAATTCAGTGTAAATCCCACAAGAAAAAGTGGAAATGATTTCACTGAATGAAAGAGTTCAGTGAACTTTTTAATTCGTATTGAGCGAAATGGATTTATGCCCATAAGCCAAACACCATGAATGCACAATGCCGTGCCAGTCCCTTCACAGAGAAGTAGGATGCTTTTGCTTCACCCAGGCCTTAACTAAAGAAAAATACCGTAAGCAAATGCCGCCAAACAAATCATCTATGTCAAATCCATGGATCTCTTACGTCTTTGACATTACAGATCTGGAATTCAAATAAATCTAAAAATATGTATGAGCCTATTAATTCTGTAATCTGAGTAAAATCATGATAGTGTGCACTGTATGAAAATCTTACACCCACAGGCAGCCATTCAACAACATATTTCTGTTGTAGACCTACTCTACCGGCAATATTTTAGGGGGCAGGGCTACACTGACTCCTTTAAGACTCACAGGTCCTTGAAAATATACTTTCCTACAGCCATGACAAGCCTGGCCCCTTCCTTTTTTTTTTCTCAGTCATTGAAAATTTATTTATTTATTTATTTATTTTAAATATTTTATTTATTTATTTGACAGAGAGAGACACAGAGAGAGAGGGAACACAAGCAGGGGAAGTGGGAGAGGGAGAAGCAGGCTTCCCGACAAGCAGGAGCCCGATGCGGGGCTCAATCCCAGGACCTTGGGATCTTGACCTGAGCCGAAGGCAGACGCTTCACGACTGAGCCACCCAGGCACCCCAGTCATTGAAAATTTATTGAGCACCTACTACGTGCCAGTTTTTGTGTTGGTGCAGAAATGCAGAACTGCACACACAAAAAGAGTCCCAGCCAGAGGCCAAGTCTTAGCCAGGTAAACAGACATTAAACAGCTAATTCTAATGGAACTCGACCATTTGTAATCATTAGAATTACTAACAGCTTGATTAAAAATGCAGATTGGCCAGGCCTTCCCTGGGAGACTAGAGGTCACTGACGCTCTGAGTGTGACCCCAAGGGAGTTAGAGTCAGGTGCTTGCAGCCTCACCGTGCAGGAAGTTTTTAACCACGGTTGGAGTAAGTGCTCAGTAGAAAAATGACACAGCGCTGTGAGGGCCAGCTTCTCCTTGAGGAATAAGGGTTGGTACTTGGGCCCCAAGATACTTTTCAGGGCCCTCAAAAATGTTTTTTATCTTAATTTCTCCCAAAGCTAGAAGAAAAATTAATGTAGCAATAATGAATCTAGAATAATAGTCCAGCTGGGATTATATCCATCTTTATGCCAATGCAATGGCCAAACATAATTTTTAATATCCTTTTTCGGAGGAAGGGACTCACAAAGGCTAAAATATTTAGGGTCCCAGCTCTCTCTCCTTCTGAAACCTTCCTGATCCATACCATCTGTCTGTCCTCTCCTCACAGTTTATAAGCTGTGTGACCTTGGACAAGTTACTTAACCTCTCTGTGCTTCTGTTTACACACCTGTAAATAATTTTCAATCTCGCTGTGAGGACTAAATTAGTTAATATGTGTAAAGTACTTAGAACACTGTCTGGCACATAATAAGTACTCAATACATACTAGCTAGTTTTATTATTTAATCACATCTTAATTATCTTATATTTTGGGTATCTTTCAGTGCAATTGAAAAATCCTTTATGTGTTGATTCTACAACTTTTATCTTGCCTCTCTCAAAGCAATTAGCATGATACGACCTACAGAGTAAATATTCAATACATATTAGGGAATTGATAAAAATAAAATTTAGCACCCATATAATTAGGATCAGAATCAGTTGTGAATAATAGAAAAACATCATGTAAGAGTTTATTTCTCCTTCATGAAACATAGATTTGGGTCTGTCTAGGGCTGTGTGGCACTCCATCATGTCAGCAACTGGGCTTTTTCTATTTTACTGCTTAGCCTGTCTTTCATGTGGCTTTGGCCTCATGATCCAACACTGCTGCTCAAGCTCCAGCCATCAGACCACATTCCAGTAAACAGAAAGAATGTGGGAAGGTCAGAAAAGGAAACATCCTCCTTAAAGACAATTCCTGGAAGCCATCTATACTACTCCCCCTTACAGATCATTAGTTAGAATACAGTCATATAGCAACCCCTCCAAGACCAAAGGAAGCTCAGGAAACACTCTTTTATCTGGGTGGCCACATGCCAACTAAAAGTTGGGATTTTATTGCTGATAGAGAAGGGGAGACAGACATTGGGGCAACTAGTGGCCTCTGTCCTGGCAGTCTGAGTTTGGTATGTGAATACCACAGAGAATGGGAATGATCTCAGCCCTCTTAAAGGAAGCTGGTAACATGAGGTCTAACTAACTTTTGTAGAGAAACTGTTTTATCTTCCTCTTAAAACTCTATTAATACTTTTAGAGTTGATACCTTTCCATTCAGAAATGTCAGTGTTCACTTATGATGGCACTCCCTACAGAAGAAAAAGAAAGACATAAAGCCAGATGATTACAAAATTTTTCTTATATATGGACAATTTCAAGCAAAATAGAGAGAAGGGTGTAATGAACCTCCATCTACTCATTATACAGCTTCAACAACTATCAACTCCTGAACCTCTTCTGTCATCTACACCCTACTCCTTCTTCTATGTTGTTTTGATGCAAATCCTAGGTACTGTATAATTTCATCTATTGATATTTTAGGATCGCTAAAAGATAAGGACCTTTTAAAAATGTGTCTTTATTTTGGGGCGCCTGGGTGGCTCAGTCGTTAAGCGTCTGCCTTCAGCTCAGGTCATGATCCCAGGGTGCTGGGATCGAGCCCCGCATAGGGCTCCTTGCTCAGCGGGAAGCCTGCTTCTCCTTCTCCCACTCCCCCTGCTTGTGTTCCCTCTCTCGCTGTGTCTCTCTCTGTCAAATAAATAAATAAATAATCTTAAAAAAAAAAAAAAGAAATAAAAATGTGTCTTTATTTTATTTATTTTTTGAGAGAGAGAGAATACACACGTGCGCGTGCACATGAGAGTGGAAGGGGAGGGGAGGGGCAGAGGGAGGGGGAGAGAGAGAGAGAGAGAGAGAGAGATGCCCCGCTGAGCACGAGCCCTTCCTGGGGCTCAATCTCACGACACTGAGATCATGACCTGAGCCAAAATCAAGAGTCGGACACATAACTGACTGGGCCACCCTGGTGCCCCAAGCTAAGGACTTTTTTAAAAAGCATCATCACAATATCATTATCACACCTTACAAAATTAGCAAAAAGTTTTTAATATTATCAAAGATTTTGCCAGTCTTTAAAGTTCCCTCGTCTCAGAAATGAATAAATTACATAAAATAAATTGCCCGCATCTGTCTCATGGAGTTTTTTGTTTTGTTTTGTTGTGTTGTGTTGTGTTGTGTTGTGTTTAATTTATTTGTTTGAGAAATGAAACAAGGTCTTTACGGTGCGGTTGGGATGACCAGTGTCTAAGCCCCTTTTAATCTAGCTGCACAGTTCGGCATAGTAACCACTGGCCACATGTGGCTATTTAAATCAATGAATTTTTAATACAGCAAAAAAATTCAGTCAGCCACACAAGCCACATTTCAAGCGTTCAGTGGCCTCATATGCTGTGGAATAGGACCTTCCACACTGGACAATGCAGATACAGAACATTTCCATCATTGCAGAAAGTGCTATTTAGACAGCACTGCCCTGGAGGATGCGCGACCCCTTTTTCCTTGCAGTTTATTTGTGGAGGAAACTGAGGGTGTTTGTCCTGCCGAGATCCACACATCTGAAACTCTGCTGATGGCAACCCTCCCATGTTAGTTATTCTCTATTAACCAGCAGTTAATAGAGTTAGAGTTGTTTCTCTGTTCTCTGTATTCTCTATTAACCAGCAGTTCGACCTGCTGCCTTGATCCAACTCAGGGTCGATTCCTTGGGGCGGTTTAAGATGACAAGCAACCCAATGCTGGTAGTGTGTTAAAAAGCACATGGAGGGGAAAAAAAAAAAGCACACAGAGAGATCAAAATCTGGAAGGATGTACATCAGAACATTATCAGTAGTTATTCTGGGGAACTAGAATGACGTTGTTTTTTTGCCTTATTTTTGCTGATCTGTATTTCATTATTTATTCCACAGTGAGCATGCCTTTCTAATGAAAAGTAAACAATAGCTATTATTTATTGTACACAGTGTGCCAAGCGCTGTGCTGAGCGATTCACTTACATGAGCTCATGGGATCCTTGTGACAATTCTATGAAGTAATTACTATCTCCGTTTTGCAGTAAACACTCAGGAAGATTAAGTAACTTGTCCAAGGTCATATAGTCAGTATTTGGTGGAGTCTGGATGTAATCTCGTAGCTGCCTGACTCTCAAGGGATTCTGACGTCGGTAAGTGCGGTGTGGAGCCTGAGAGACTTCATTTCTGGAAAATTCTGTCAGGTTATTCTGAGGCAGGACCCAGGTCTGGGAACCGAAGTGCAGGGATGCACTGCATCATCATCCACAAACATGCTGTCTCCCCATGCTAACCCCTGCTCTCAGCTGAAAAGTATTCTACATCTGGCACATACGGAGCTTAAAGCCTGATGCTTGCACAGAGGCTGTGCTCAGCAAATGTACCCTCCTCTCTCTTTCCCTGCTCTTTGGAGATAGCGCTTGAGAGGGGATACCACCGGACATCGTCTGCACTCTTTTCTCATGCAACAGCTTGTGTTGAGCTTCCCCTATATGCCAGGTAGATTAGGGACATCAGGACACATTAGTGCACCAAAACAGACAAAAGTTCCTGCCCTCATGGAGCTTACAGTTGGAACTTTGGGAGAAGAGATAAAAACGAAGATAGTAAGCTAAACATAGAGAAAGGGGAGCCTGGGTGGCTCAGTCAGTTAAGCGACAGACTCTTGATCTCAGTTCAGGTCTCAATCTCAGGGTCTTGAGTTCAAGTCCCATGTTGGGCTCCATACTTAAAGAGAAAGACAAAGAATAAATATAGAGAAAGCCAGATCATGAGACCCTATTCGGAAAGGATATGAAAAATGGGGTGTGTGTGTATGTGTACCTATAATTTGGGGGCGGACGGCCAGGGAAGTACTCTGTAAAGCAGGGGTCGACACACAAGGGACCGAGGGCAGCCAAATCCAGCCCACTGCCTAAGAATAGTTTTTCCATTTTCAACTTGTTGGAATAAAAACATTTTTAAAAGAACAACATTGGGGCGCCTGGGTGGCTCAGTCATTAAGTGTCTGCCTTCGGCTCAGGTCATGATCCCAGGGTCCTGGGATCGAGCCCCGCATCGGGCTCCCTGCTCAGCAGAAGCCTGCTTCTCCCTCTCCCACTCCCCTTGCTTGTGTTCCCTCTCTCGCTGTGTCTCTCTGTCAAATAAATAAATAAAATCTTTAAAAAAAATTAAAAAAATAAAAGAACAACATTTTGCAGCACATGAAAATTACAGGAAATTCCATTTCAGTGTCTATAAATAAAGTTTTATTAGAACACAGCCCTGGGGCGCCTGGGTGGCTCAGTCGGTTAAGCGTCTGCCTTCGGCTCGGGTCATGATCCCAGGGTCCTGGGATCGAGCCCCGCATCGGGGTCCCTGCTCGGCGGGGAGCCTGCTTCTCCCTCTCTCTCTGCTGCTCCCCCTGCTTGTGCTCTATCCCTCTCTCTCTCTCAAATAAATAATAAAATCTTAAAAAAAATTAAAAAAAAAAAAAAAAAAAAGAACACAGCCCTGCTTGCTGTTTATTGTTTATTAGTTGCTTTTGCATGATGATGGCAGGGTTAAGTATTGCCAAAGACGTCATGTGGTCCACGATGCCTAAAATGTTTACTCTGAACATCCAAGCAGATGTCACAGTACATTCAAAGGCCTGAGATTGGACCATGCCTGGTGTATTCTTGGCAAGACGAGGAACTCATGGTGTTTGGAGCAGAGTGGATGAGGTCAGAGAGCACATTGGGGACCAGATCATGTGCAGTCCATCATAAGGACTTGGGATCCTAGCCTGAGCAAGATGGGGTCCATGGCAGTTGTGTGGTGAGGGGTGATGTGGTCTGGCTTATTTTCACAGATTTCCCTACTTTAAGAGCAGACTGTAAGAGGGTGCGGGAGAATGGAAATAATGAAACCAACTGTGAGGGCACCCTAATAATCTATGTAAGAGATGGTGAGGGGTTGAGCTAGGAAAGTGATAGAATTGCTGGGATTTATCTAGTGGAATTCCTCTTTTTTTTTTTTTTCTTTTTTTAAGATTTTTATTTTTTTAAGTAATCTCTACATTCAACTTGGGGCTCGAATTCATAACCCCAAGATAGAAAGTTGCATGCGCCACCGACTGAGCCAGCCAGGCGCCCCTATCTAATGGAATTCTTGATAAATTTTGAAGGTAGCGTTGACAACATTTGCTCTGGGTTAGGAACAGTATCTGAGTGAAAGCAGTGGTCAAGGGTGACTCTAAGATTCTTGGCCTGAGCCAACATAAAACTGGAATTTTCTTTAGCAGAGCTGGGAAGATTGTGGAAGAAATTGGTTGGGCGGGGGAAGAGGAGGTGCTCAGTTTGGGTTATACTCATCTGAGATGGTTTTAGATGTCCAAAAGGTGAGTAAAGACAGAAAAGAGATATAGCTCATTGGATGCTCGCCTTTCCTCCATCAGATCCAGCTCACCCAGTCCTAGGCCCTGTGTCTGCTCCCCCCTCTGCCTGGAACACTCCATCTGTAGACTCTTGCGGGGTTTGCTGGCCTACTTCATTCACAGCTCCATTCAAATATCAGCTCTGCAGGAACCTTTCCTGACTCACCTAACCAAATAGCCCCCCACCCAACTTACAACCATGCTTTATTCGCCTTCTGCCTGTAAATTCCTATCTTCAGTATTTTCTTCTGTAAGACCATAAGCTCCATAATGGCAGAAACTGTCTTATTCTCAAGCAGAACCTGACACAGGGTAGAGACTCAAATATTTGTGGCATAATTTAATAAAGGAATAGATGAGGTATGGTAATTTTCTACTTTTTACATCCTGCATTCTCTACCCCCAAATTGTCTAACCCCTCTACCACCTACACACTCAGTTAAGAAGTCTGGTCGCAGTTGTAGGCTTAGAGTTCAACACTAGACACGCATGCAATAACGAAGGGGATTGTGAGCAAGACATCACATCTTCAAGAGATGGCAAGAAACAATTCTGTGTCTGGGCAGCATAATAAGATGATCAGGGGGGCACCTGGCTGGCTCAGTCGGTAGAACATGCGACACTTGATCTCAGGGTCGTAAGTTCGAGCCCCATGTTGGGTGTAGAGATTACTAAAAATAAATAAATAAACTTTAAAAAAAAGATAATCAGGATGTGCAACTATAGAACCAGGTGAGGGGCCAGTGCTCCTTAGACACACCCCTTCCAGTTTCTAGCTTGTTTGCTCTGTCATTTTGGGGAAAGGGGCTCCCTCTTGGGTGTTTGGCAAAGCAAGTTTTGGTATTTTCCTGCCTGGGCAAAAATACAGCAGGAGAGATCTTCCAAGGATGTGTGAGTTGCAGCCATACAAAGTGGCTTTCTGTGGGTCTCTGCCAAAAAGGAGAATCAGCTGTCATCTACTCCTAAAATAAAAGTCTCTTGGAGAAGGTAAAAAGGGGGAGGGGGAACAGCAATTATGTTGAAAGTACAGAATTTAGCCTTTTCTCTACCATCACGGTGGGTGCAGTTGACTCTTCCCCTCCAAGTCTTCTCACAAGACTTTCAGGATCAAGCGATTCCTGGGCAGGAAACAAAAGCAGAACCGTCCCATTCCCCAGTGGATTTGGATGAAAACTGGTAATAAAATCAGGCACAACTCCAAGAGGAGGCATCGGAGAAGATCCAAGCCGGGTCTATAAGCGATCGCGCAAGAGACGGCACACGTGTTGATGCTCCTATCCCATCACTGCGTAAACATCACTGCTGCCTGAACCGTAGACACGTTTTATCAGGGAAATGATGTATCTCTGCTACTATGCTTCTGCACGAGTAGGTTGGTTCAGTAATAAATATGTGAGACCTTCTGTTTGAAAGGAAAAAAAAAAAGGACAGTTTAGAATAGCTGCTTGCTGGAACAAAAAGGGGGAATTTTAAGGGCATTCAAACTGTTCTGTATGATACTGTTAATGATTGGATACGTATCCTTACACATTTTTGAAAATCCATAGAACTTTACGACATAAAGGATGGACCTTCATGTCATCTGTGGACGTCAGTTAACAATCAGGCATCAGTATTGGTTCATCAGTTTTATCAAATGTACCACACTAATTCAAGGGGTAAATAATAGGAAATTGTGTGGGGCAGGGGTGGAATGTGTATGGCAACCTTCTGTGTACTTACAACCACTCTAAAAAAGTAAAGTCTATTCATGAAAACAAATAAAAGTTTAAAGGGCACACTTTTTAATGAGAGCAAAACTTGTAAAAATACCCCTTGGTTTCAGTATCACACAAATGGGAAATAGAATGCCAGCCACCATTCATTAATTCGGAATTGATCCACTCTTCCTGAGTTTGAACTGGGTGTAGCTTTGCTTTTGTTGTTGTTGTTCTCAGTATTTTGTCATCCAAAGAAAGCCCGCAGAGGGCTATGACTCTTAAAAGACAGTATCAAAATGTTTCAACAACTGACAAACCTCAGACTTCCTGTATTTCTGTAACTTGCAGCTTTCCCTCCCCTCTTTTAATTTGTTAATGATCTCTGAGCCACAGGCTCCCTCTGTCACATATCCCTAACTAGATCAGTAGATCAAAGGTGAGGCTTTGCTAAGTAATCAGTGTAATTTCAACCATGTAGCCAGCTATTAAAAACAGACCTATAGGGTTTTTCAAGGACAACCAAGGTATTGATTTGGCATTAAAAAAAAAAACTCCTGTAAGTGCAAGCAGTAATATACCAGGGCCAGTGTTTCCACACCGTCCCTGTTCCTTATTCACTCGGTCCCTGGGGAAATCCTGAAAGGCTCAGAAAAGGCAAATACACCCAGACCCCCTCCACTATCCCAGCCCAGTTCCTGCCTTCAGAAAGGAATTTCACTCTTACAAACTAGACAAGCGAAGAGAAACTGTCTCATTTCTCTGACAAGCATTTTTCTTACTTTTTTTTTTAGAGATTTGTTTTCCCCTGCATTAATTTTCCTTCCCGGTTATTACACCTTTATGTGGAATTTTTTTAAAGAACACATTTCTTATGTAATCTGTTTTGCATTGCTGGAATGAGGAACCTTTTTTTGCTCATATTGTTAAAATCTAGACAAGGCATCCGTGTGATAGATCACCCTGAGCCTTGGAAGGAAATGATTCACCACAATACTGTAACCGAAAGCGTTCTAACACCAGGGAAGAAGGTAGGTCATTAACCGTGTCACCTACACAAAGTAGCTATGGGCGCACCAGAGTCTTCGCTTAGCCTTTGCTCTCAGAGGTACCCTGAGCATGGCTTAGCCTGCTCCCATCAGCTCTGCCCCTCTTCTCTGGTTTCTCTGTCCAAATACAAACAACTGATGCTGGGAACTCAAGCTCCATTTTTAACTTTTTTAAAAGAAACCTACAGCTTTGTGATTTTTAATTGTCCTCATCCATTCATCTGCTTCTAAAGGTCCTTCTCAGGCTATTCTTTTCTAATTGTTGTACTTAAATTTGTTAGATGAATAAATGAATGAAACCAAAAAATGTCCAGAGTAAATCCAGAGTTGTAAAAGTAAAATAGATCTTTTAAAAAATTAAAAATGGAATATGTTTTTATTTAAACAAACAAAAAAATGCACTAAGGCAACTTGTGGGAGAGGTGAACACTGAACACACCTATTCCTGATAAAAAATAAAAGATGTCAAACAATAAAATCAAAATAAGGGGGAAGCTGAAAAATGAAAAATGTGTATTTTATTTCCCTGTCACTGTGCTGGTGAAGACAGATCACAGACACGCCCAGAGGTTCGTCATTCTTTGTGAAAAGTGATGTGAACTATTTCTTATCTTCCCTTATTTAGTCACATTTCAAAATTGAAAATTGATCACTATTGATGGAAAATTATCTGAATATTTTACACATTGAGATTCAAGCTGTTACTTTTATTCTTATTCCACATGGAAGTGACCATGTGTTTGATTTAATCCATGTGTTTTGAGCAAACATGCTAAAACTAGGTAGGGCTGTCATGTGACTTCCATGGGTCCCTTCCTTTATATAAAAAAAAGAAAACAGGATATATTTTATAACTGCATCAGTATAAAATGAATCAAATGTGTTCATATTAAATATTAAAACATTTTCTTCAACCCAAAAGGTCATGTTTTTCTTCTGATTTTAAAAGATACTAGAACTGGGGCACCTGGCTGGGTTCAGTCGGTAGAGCATGCGACTTTTGATCTCGGGGTTGTGAGTTCAAGCACCATGTTGGGTGTAGAGATTACTTAAAAAAAAATAAAAAATAAAAGACACTAAAGTTGTTTTTGGGGCCCGCTGTGTCTAATGGAGAAATCTGCCCTGGAGGACGGTCATTGTAAAGAAACATAGATTAATAATCATAAAGCCAATGACAGAAGACAGATATTTTTTAATATTTAAAAAGAGCCTCGGGGCGCCTGGGTGGCTCAGTTGGTTAAGCGACTGCCTTTGGCTCAGGTCATGATCCTGGAGTCCCGGGATCGAGTCCCGCATCGGGCTCCCTGCTCGGCAGGGAGTCTGCTTCTCCCTCTGACCCTCCTCCCTCTCATGCTCTCTGTCTCTCATTCTCTCTCTCTCAAATAAATAAATAAAATCTTTAAAAAAAAAAAAATATTTAAAAAGAGCCTGTCAGTGAATTATCACAATTATGAAAAATATTTGTATTCATTTAAAAAAAGAAAGGAAGATCCTTCTGCAAAATAAAAACCAACTGAGTGTTCATCCTGGGGGAATAGAAATAAATTGTGGTACCTCAATGGAACATTTTTCCATCACTAAGAAAATCAGTTTTCAATAGATAACCATTTTTTTAATGTATTTGAAATTAAAAAAAAATTTTTTTTTCAGTGGATTTTCTCTCTGGAGCTAGTGAAGGTTTGTGGAAATAAACACTCATTCATTTAGTAGGTAAACCAGCATTGACTTTTTGGAACATTTTGGAAGGCATATTGGTGATATCTATTGAAATGAAAACTTCAATTCACAAATTCCACTTCTAGGCATTTATTCTATAAATCCATTTCCACAAGTGTGCGAATATATAAAGTCATATATGTGACTAACTAGAACAGCAGAGAATCGAAAAGGAAATTAGTATCCATCATTAGGGGACTGGTTATATAAATGATGGTCTATTTTCACTATGGAATACTGTATAGTCATTAAGAGGAGTAACATAGGTATGTCCGACATGGCTCATTGGCCAGGGTTCTAGAACCTGCTTATTCCTAAGTTAGTGGTTCTCAGTCAGGTGCATTTTTGCACTCCAGGGGACATTTGGCAATGTCTGGAGACATTTTGGTTTGGTTGGTTGTCACAATTGGGGTGGAGGGGAGGTGTTGATAGTGACATCTAGAGGGTAGAGGCCAGGGACACTGTGAGATACCCTACAAGCCCAGGACAGCCCCGCAACGGAATGATCCAGCCCCAAATGTCCAAAGTACTGAGGTTGAGAGATGTTCTAAACTGATCAGTGGCAAGGATAATGGAACATCCAGATTTGTGTGTTAGATTAATCAAATTTTACCTTCTGGGACAAGGGTGGGTCCTGCCTTCACATTAGGTAAAATGCCTGAAAAGAGTCAGGGTTCTGTGAACAAGAAAGAATAGAATAGAATCCTTGCTGTGTTGTGTAAGCAGCCAACAGTGTGTGCCGCAAACACAAAATAGAGAACAATATAAAACAAAGAACATTTTCATATGTATGTAAAATCCTGGAAGGGTTTGCACCCAAACGGTTCAAGTCCTTAGCTGGGGAGAAGTAGAGTTGTGAGTGATGTTTTTTTCTGTTTTTGCACTGCTTCATATTTTAAACATTTTCTGTAATGATCATGTCTTACTTTTATTATCAGAAAAAAAACATTAAAATATTTCAGTTAAATTTAGGTATAAATCTGGCAACAACATAGTTTTTGAGTTTTGTTTTTTTTTTCTATGATGCTGCTATTTTCTAAAGTTGATGGATGAAATTTAAAAACGAGTGAATGGCTCTGTGAAACCTGAATACATCTGACAAAATCTTGATTTCCCAGATTACAGCTGAAACTGAGTTAAGCTGATACAAATATTTAGTTACTTAATTTTTTTGCTTTGGGCGATCTTAGTTTCCATACATAGCCTTGAATGGAAAGAGGAGGCAAATGGGAGTCAGAAAGTCTGGCTTCTAGAACAGTTTGTTAGACATGCGAACCTGAGAAAGTCGTTCATCTGTCACAATAACAACAGCACCCAAAGGAAACGAAATTGCTATCTCGATGAGATATCTACACCCCCATGCTCATTGCAGCATTATTCTCGAAAGGTAAGACATGCAAACAACCTAAGTGACCATCAAGGGATAAATGAGTAAAGAGAAAGTATATAATATATAATGGAAATATTACATTGGAATATATATATTTCTATTATATATTATAATGGGATATTCTGGGATCTTCATGCTCTGAAATATTATTCGGTCATAAAGAAGAAGGAAATCCTGCCATTTGCAACAGCATGGGGGAAACTGGAAGGCATTATGCTAAGCGAAATAAGCCAGACAGAAAGAGACAAATACTATATGGTATCACTTAGATGGAGAATTTTTTTTTTTTTTTTAAAGATTTTATTTATTTATTTGAGAGAGAGAATGAGAGACAGAGAGCATGAGAGGGAGGAGGGTCAGAGGGAGAAGCAGACTCCCTGCCGAGCAGGGAGCCCGATGCGGGACTCGATCCCGGGACTCCAGGATCATGACCTGAGCCGAAGGCAGTCGCTTAACCAACTGAGCCACCCAGGCGCCCTGGAGAATTTTTTTTTTAAGTTGAACTTATAGAAACAGAGAGTAGAAAGGTGGTTACCAGGGGCTGGGGGTGTGGTCTTTGAGGATGGGAGCAGAATGAGGAGAGGTAGGTCAAAGGGTACAAACTTTCAATTAGAAGATGAATAAGTTCTGAGGATCTGGTGTCCAGCATGGTGACTGCAGTTAATAATACCATATTATTGAATACATTTGAAATTTGCTACGAGAGTAGATCTTAAGGGTTCTTACACACACATAAAAGGTAACTGTGAGGCGATGAGTATTTCAACTTGATGATGATAATCACTTGACAGTGGATACAACAGCAAAGCATCACTTTGTACACTTTAAATATATCATCATGGGGCACCTGGGTGGCTCAGATGGTTGAGCGTCTGCCTTCGGCTCAGGTCATGATCCCAGGGTCCTGGGATCGAGTCCCACATCGGGCTCCCTGATCCTTGGGAGCCTGCTTCTCCCTCTGCCTCTCTCTCTCTCTCTCTGTCTCTCATGAATAAATAAATAAAATCTTAAAAAAAAAATAAAAAAATAAATAAATATATCATCATTTTATTAGTCAATTATACCTCAATTAAGCCGGAGGAAAAGAATCATAGTAAAGACCTACATAGAACCTACTGTGTGCTGGGCACTGTTCTATGTACTTTACAGCCATTTGCTCACTGAGTCTTTACAGCTACTTTGTGAGTTTGGTGCTACTATTGTCCCCATTTCATGCAGGTGGACTCAGAGCCCTAGTGCCTTTCCCAGGGGCCCAGCGCTGAGTGGTGAGTTTGAGACCTGAACCCAGGCGTTCTGGGCCCAGAGTTCATGCTCTTGGTCACCATGCCTCAGGTGATGCTGGGGCCCTACACTGGCCTCCTAACTTGTCCCCTACCCACAATCTTGGTCCCCACCAATCTGTCCCATTCCTTTTTGCCACAAGAGTCATTTTTCTAAATGACTTTCAGGCCTTGGGACCCCATGGCACTGCAAGGCGGGTCCCCCTAGTCCGTGGAGCTCCAGCACTGGTGGCTGAATTCAGCTTGCAGACAGGTGCAGTTTGTCCTCACAGTGATTTCATGTGTGTGTGTGTGTGTGTGGTTTCATTTTTTATAAATTACTTTTTAACATCTAAAATCCTAGAGAGGGGCGCCTGGGTGGCTCAGTTGGTTAAGCATCTACCTCCGGCTCAGGTCATGATCCTGGAGTCCCATGATCGAGCCCTATGCCAGGCTCCCTGCTCAGCAGAGAGTCTGCTTCTCCCTCTCCTTCTGCCCCTTGCTGCTTCTCTTTCACTCAAATAAATAAATAAAATCTTAAAAAAAAAATAGGGGTGCCTGGGTGGCTCAGTCGTTGGGTGTCTGCCTTCGGCTCAGGTCATGATCCCAGGGTCCTGCGATCGAGCCCCGCATCGGGCTCCCTGCTCAGCAGGAAGCCTGCTTCTCCCTCTCCCACTCCCCCTGCTTGTGTTCCTTCTCTTGCTGTGTCTCTCTCTGTCAAATAAATAAATAAAATCTTTAAAAATAAATAAATGAAATAAAATAAAATCCTGAAGAATGAGGAGATAGCCACACAAATCCCCCCAAAAAGACATTCTACAGGACGACTGGCGTGGTGCATTTAACAAGGCACAGAGGAAGGAAGAAGGGACTAAACTTGATTGGAAAAGACAGGCATGACATAATAACCCGGTTCCGGGCCTGGGCCTGGACTACATCTTGGTTTGGCTAAACCAGCTGCAAAAGACATTTTTTGGGTCAGTGGGGAAATTTGAACATGGAGCGATACCAAATAAGAAAAAATGTACTGAAATCAGAAGGCGGAGACGATTAAGTCAATAAATCAGGGATGATCTCCTTGTGGTCAAAAATACATGGATGTTTATGTATGCATACAGAGAAAGATCTGGAAGCATAAAGCCGTTCACAGAGGTTGGAGTCTCGTGCTTCTATGTTTACATTATCGTTTAGCTCTATTTTCTAACTTTCTACAAAATGCTTGTGTACTATACTTGGGAAAAAAATGTTTTGGTTTTTTTTTAAGATTTTATTTATTTATTTGACAGAGAGAGACACAGCGAGAGAGGGAACACAAGCAGAGGGAGTGGGAGAAGGAGAAGCAGGCTTCCCGCTGAGCAGGAAGCCCGATGCGGGGCTCGATCCCAGCACCCTGGGATCATGACCTGAGCCGAAGGCAGACACTAAATGACTAAGCCACCCAGGCACCCCCCAAAAAAGGTTATTTTTATTAAAAATAAAGTAACCTGGAAACTTTATAACATCCAGATTTGGGGTTTATCTTGAAAAATTACCAGACATTCCTAGACTCCCTTTGGGCTCAGTCAGGGGAGCGAAGAACGATGTGCCCCTTTGGATGGAGCATGGACTCCTGATAGTTCAGAACCACCCCATCTGGCCTGCTTGTTCTGCTCTCTTCATTCTTTCATTCATTCATTCGTTCATTCATTCATTCATTCAACAGATATTTTTTTGAGGGCTTCCCCTCTTCCTGTCACTGTTCAAGACACAGCAAATAGAAGTAAGTCTCTGCCTTCGCATTAACTTCGGTTCTCACAAAGGCAAGCAAATAACAAATGATTACTTTACACATGCCTCAGGTGGGAATACCACTCAGCAGAAATATAAAGCCTGGTGAGGGGGTGGTTCTGTCTAAGCAGGCAGATGGATAAACAAGACCAAAGTTTGGGCTGGCTTGGGGGGGGAAGTGCGTGACTCTTTAGCAGGTAGATGAGGTGTAAAGCCAGGGGAATGGCTGGGGTCACAGAAGCAGGGGATGTGGTGTCTGTTTGCATCCAAGAGAGCTCAAAAGTGCTAAGGAACTAGACAGTACTCTTGGCCTATGTCTTGACCCAAATGGCAGACAAGGAGGGGGAAAAAAATGTGAAACAAGTGGAGACCAAGAAAGCCAGTGCTAGTGAAGTGATGAGGTTCTTGGCCCTGAACTCCAGGCTGGCCAGGCTCACCCCCCAGAGACAGGCAGCCCGAGACCTCTGGGGGAAGTCAGCTCAAGGGCAGGACATGGATGTGAAGCTTGTCAGTCAAAAACTTTGACAACGCAAGCTCTTTGCTGGATCCCAAGAGAGCAAGTGAGCAGAGGGGACTGAGCTAATCCAACCCAGGCCGCAGCTCAAGCTCTCACAGGTAGTAAATGGAGGCGTCAGGATCCGAACCCGCCGCTTGGACTCCAGAGTCTGCACCACTGATGCCAGAGCTGGCGGGTAATGCTCGTTTCCATAACAGGGAAAATGGGCGTCCAGGTGCCAGTTTCCGGCAGTCACCGGCTTCGAACCTACCTTCCCTCCAGCTTGTTTCTCCTTCTAAAATGGGATGATGCTAACAGCCCTGGTGCTAGCCTCAAGGGTAGGCTGTGATCGCTGAATGACTGAGCACATCTAAAGCGGGTCTCAGCAATCCCCCAGCGGAGACAAACGGCGCAGGTGCCTGTTTTTATAAATACAGTTTTATTGGAACACGGTTGTGCCCATTCGTTTATGGATTACCTATGGCTGCTTTCTCATGACTTGCTGTTGGTGGTTGAGACAGACTATATGGCTCTCAAAGACTAAAGCATGGGGGCGCCTGGGTGGCTCAGTGGGTCAAGCATCAGCCTTCCGCTGCGGTCATGATCCCAGGGTCCTGGGATGGAGCCCAACGTCAGACTCCCTGCTGGGCCGGGAGCCTGCTTCTCTCTCTCCCTCCGCTGCTCTTCCTGCTTGTGCTTGCTCTCTCTCAAGTAAATAAAATCTTAAAAAAAAAAAAAAGACTAAAACACATGTCATCTAACCTTTGAGAATAGGTTTGCTGGGGCGCCTGGGTGGCTCAGGTGGTTAAGCATCGGACTCTTGATTTTGGCTCAGGTCATGATCTCAGGGTCCTGGAATTGAGCCCCACCTTGGCCTCTGGCCCCAGGCTCAGTAGGGAATCTGCTTGAGGATTTCTCTCCCTCACCCTCTCCCTCTGCCCTTCCCCTGCTCACAGTTGCTTGTGCTCATTCTCCCCACCCCCCCATAAATGAATAAATCTTAAAATAAATAAATAAATAAATAAATAAATAAATAAATAAAAAAGAATAAGTTTGCTGACTCTTGAGCTACAGTCTTTTGCACCTGGGAGGTACCTGATACTTATATTTAATGTAAAGTCAAGAGCAGACATCAGGTCCTGTTTATCATTCTTTCCTTGGGTCCAGCAAAGGCCTTACATAAATTAGGTGCATTGTAAAAAATAAAGTGAGCAGGATGCCTGGGTGGCTCAGTTGGTTAAGCGTCTGCCTTCCACTCAGGTCATGATCCCAGTGTCCTCCCAGCATCCTGGGATGGAGTCCCAAGTCAGGCTCCCTGCTCAGCAGGGAGTTGTTTCGCCCTCTCCCTCTGCCACTCCCCCTGCTCCTGGCTCTCTCTCTCTCACTCACTCTCTCTCTCTCAAATAAATAAATTTAAAAATCTTTAAAAAAAAAAAATAAAGTTAGCATTATTAGTGATAATAAAATGTAATAGTTATGACACAGCATTCAGAGGAAATTATTTAACAGTAAAACTTCAGGCACATTTCTAACTTAAAATGACCGCAATTTTTCGCAAGTAATCCGTATAAACATTGGGATGTCGCTCAGCTGGCTCACACTTACATGGAGGAGGGTTGGTTGATATAGGAGACCAATTTTGCCATCTTTTATTATTTTTCAAGCTATAACGCTCATAAGATGAAATGTAAATATATTCTGCTAGCTTTGAATAGTGTGTTTTAATGGCTTACACCCCTACTAAAGTTAGCTTTTAGAGCAGACACAAAATAGAATAGGGTACTGGACCTGGTTGATGCAGCGATGACAAGGTGGAGACAGAGTAGAACAGAGGTCAGAAGAAGAATGGGAACAGGTGTCACTATCTCATCACCCCAGCCGCAAATCAGGAGGACACAGTCCCCACCACTACCCATAACTACCCAGTATGGGCCCATCTAAGTACACTCGTGGGCATCTTTTTTTAAAGATACTTAATTTATTTATTTGAGAGAGAGAAAGAGCGAGAGAAAGAGCACAAACAGGGGGAGGGGCAGAGGGAGAAGCAGATTCCCCGCTGAGCGGGGAGCCCGTTGTGGGACTCGATCCCAGGACTCCGAGATCGTGACCTGAGCCAAAGGTGGACGCTTAACCGACTGAGCCACCCGGGCACCGGGGTATTTTGTTTTTAAGGGAGGAATGTTAAGTTCCAAGCAGAACTTAACCAGAGGCAACACTCCAGGATTCCCTGGAGAATTATCAGCTTTGTGGCTTCTCCACAAATCCATTTGGGATGGCAGGCTACACATCAGTTGTAGGGGTCTTTCCCTTACCCGTCAGTGGGTGTTTCCCTTACCAGTCAGTGGGTCTTTCCACTCATTTTTACTATTGATATAAGACAAAAAGAAACAAAGAAAACCAAGACTCTTAGCCCAAAGTACTTTATTTATTTATTTATTTATTTATTTATTTATAAATATTTTATTTATTTATTTGACAGAGAGAGGCACAGCAAGAGAGGGAACACAAGCAGGGGGAGTGGGAGAGGGAGAAGCGGGCTTCCCGCTGAGCAGGGAGCCCGATGCGGGGCTCGATCCCAGGACCCTGGGATCATGACCTGAGCCGAAGGCAGACGCTTAACAACTGAGCCACCCAGGCGCCCCCCAAACAAAGTACTTTAAAAGCTAAACATAAAGCTTGGAAACTAGCTAGTTTTGCATTAGCCACTTTTTCTTCAATTAGTGCAAGAAACTGTTTAACTGTTCACTCAACCAAGATGGCCTTGCTTTATTTATTTTTTTAGTTGTTTATGCAAAGACTTGTAACCCATGAAGACAGACACCGGCTCACAGCTTTATTGCCAACATCTAAAACAACATCTGACAGGTAGCAGGTATTCAGGGCTATCTGCTAAAATTTGGGAGTATGAACTGGTATCATTCGAACCCATGGTGATACAGTGGTGAGCAAGAGATATGTTTTCCCTGCCCTCCTCAGGCTTATTTACTAGGGAGAAGCTGACAATGATCAAGACAGCAAACTAGTTCTTTTTGCTAATTGTAATACATGCTACGAAAGCAACAAGGTGTCCCATTCTAGGTCCAGGGTCTAACGCCAGACTATTCCCATCAATGTTATTAGTCCCATGGAAGTCCTTAGGAAGTACTTAAGCAATAAGTCAAAATACTTCAGAACACCAAAGGGGCTAGTTACTGTATTTTGTCAAACCTAAAACATCACCTTGTAAGATGCGCCATTATTTTGTGAACTATTAAGGAAGAAAGAAATGCTTCCAATTATAATTGCAAGATGCACACTAATTTCAGTTATGTTAAAAATGTAAAAACTAAAGTGAACTTTAGAATTGATCAACTATGGCACCGGGCGCCCCAATTCTAGCAAATTAAATGAAGCAAAAATGTGTGCCTTAAAGATGATCAATTTCCAAAAGATTGAGTGTTTAAGTAAATATATTTTTTTGAAATTTTGGCCAGTTCATATAATCAAAATTCTAGGATCCCTGAGCATCTAGACCAGTCTTGTTGAATAATGACTGTTGAACGAAAAATGAATGAATGGAAGACGAAAGAATGAGAGCTACAATTAAAAAGAGTCTCTGCTCAGCAACAGCAGTAGAAATTCTATAAAACAACAACAAATGCCCTAAGAGAGCTAGATGGAAAATTATAATGATACAAAAATAAGGGAGACTTGCAAAGACATTTTCTTAATTAAAATAGCAACGTCGACATAATAATACTGCCATGGTTAACCTGGAGTGTTATTCTTATTTCTTTTAACTTGGAGTGTTTTTAGAGCTCTACATCATTTTGACACAATGACTCTATGTTAAAATCCACTTATACACTGAGCACCTGTCCTGTCTCTATCCTGGATATGTCTATTGGTCATCAGCACTTTTAGGAGGTGGGTCTTAATAAATACTGAATAAATAAATGAATGAATTCTGTGCATATGGGAGCCTGAACCTATTCTCAGACCAAACATGATATAGTCCACAAATTTAATCAGTCCAATTTTCAACTGTAGGAAAATATTTGGATTACTCCCACAGAGAGAATATTCATAGTCAGCAAGCATCCTTTCAAAGAGATTGGGCTTATTGTACTATATTAAGGGTTTTTTGTTTTTTGGTTTTTTTTAATATTAAGGTTTTTGACATTTAATTTAAAAGAAAAACTGTCTATTTTGAAAACTAGTATTTCCAGACATTTTATGAGAAAGGAGTCACACACATTTCTGTAACTAATAAACTATTTTCCAGCTTAGAGTTAATTTTTTTACAGTCACTTTGCTTAGATCCATGAGCTAGTTTTTCCCAAGATTTACTAGTTTTTTGTGTGTTTTTTGGGAAGATTTTCATCTGAACTGCCTTGGAATATTATCACCATTCCACATTGTTGTTTTGTTTAAATACATGCCTTTGCATTTATAACATTTTGTAAATACTATTACTGTACCTTTCTAGTTATGTTCTTTTGAAGAAAGCAGGGAAAATAATTATCCCTCCTATGTTGAATTAAAAGTACACAGGCTTCTCTTTCCCTTTTTAAAAAACTGTATTTTGGCAGTTGAAAACAGGTGCTTGTTTGGTTCATTCACGATATGAGAAAGATCAATGTGCATTTGAAACTCCTCTTTCTTCAGAGCAGAAAATCGTAAGCGTTGAGCAAAACAGAAAACAGAGCCCTTTTCTAAATTTAGCAGTGTCATATGACCCCACTCGTCTTTGTACTCAGAGCATTAAGGTATTAGCCACATTGCTTCATGGATGCGGCATATAATTACTCTAGGAAAAGGGGAGCATGACCAACCAGCACAGATATAAGTGTTGGGCTTCTGTCTGTCCTTTTTGATCTAAGGAAATAGACTTTTTAGAATGCTGTTGGGACGTCCCACATGACAGCTTGTCATTTGGGTAAACTTTCCCACTGCACACAGAAAACAGTTCTTCCATCTCTTTGGTTTTATTTTTATACCTCTTTTCAGAGCAACCGATGTTTAAACACTTTTCACATAGATTTTTTTTTTCCGTTTGTTTCTTTAACTGTGAGATCTCAAACTGAGGCAAATTCACTTTTGTCGTCATGATCACTCATGCCAACAGTATATAGTTCTCAATAGATCCCCTGTAATGAATCTCTGAATGTGGTGTTTTGTTTTACTTTTAAAGGATTGTTTATAGGGTAATTTGGACATGGATCCTTAAAGCTTTTTTTTTTTTTAAGAACATTTCAGGTTTACTGCACTTCTGGAACTTTCTTTTTTTTTTTATTTCAAGTTTTCATTTAAATTCTAGTTAGTTAACATGGGAACTTTCAATTAAAGATGAAGTTGGGAATGAGAATCTCAAGCGCTATCACTGTCTTTAGACGTGTTTATCTACAAACTAAAATTCTTAAAATGCCATTTCTGTTTTGCAGAAGGTAGACCTTTCTAACCAAGGGAAGGTTTGCAAAGCCATGGTTAGGAAGAAAACTTGCTTTGGCAGCCCTGGGGGGTGGGGGGAACTGATACATATTAAAATTGAGAAAAGGCCTACCCCAGCTTGGAGAAAAAGGAGGGGCTCTCACAAGGTATGAGCGTTTATAAGGGGGAAATTTTTTGCCCTCTGGGCCCATGGGAAGGAAGGAGTAGGAGGAAGTAACTAGGATTGTCCCACACTTGAAGGAAGCAGAGGCCTCAGCTAGTTGCTAAAAATTCAATAAAAAAAAAAAAGAAAAGATGTAGCTCACGCATATAGGAAGCTGTGGACCAGAATTGAGAATTTGGTTTTAAGATTCTGGTGTTTCTACTTGGAAACTTATCACCCTGTTTCCTTAACCAGCCTTTAAATATGTCTGATGATGATGCCCACTGATTAGTTTTGGATGTCCCTTATAAAACCCATTTTTTTTCATAAACCTTTTACTATATAGTGATTTTTTTTTAACACTCAGAATGTATTGAGATATTATCATATAGTTTGAGGTTTTTTTTTTTTTTTAAGATTTTATTTATTTATTTGACAGAGAGAGAGAGAGAGAGAGAGAGAGGGAACACAAGCAGAGGGAGTGGGAGAGGGAGAAGCAGGCTTCCCGCTGAGCAGGTAGCCCGATGCGGGGCTCGATCCCAGGACCCTGGGACCACGACCTGAGCCGAAGGCAGCCGCTTAACGACTGAGCCACCCAGGCGCCCTGTAGTTTAAGTTATTTTTTGAAACTATTCTTGACAAATAAGAGGCTCCAAATTTTTTTAAATATCTTTTTTTCTTTTTTTTTTTTAGTGATCTCTATGCCCAAGGTGGGGCTTGGACTCACCACCCCAAGATCAAGAGTCACGGGCCCTACCGACTGAGCCAGCCAGGAGCCCCTAAATACCCCTCTTTTCAAAACAACCCTCCTGAAGTTAGATTAAAAGTTGAGTTGGTCTCTGTGACCTTTACTTGTCTTAAAAAAAAGAATTAAAATTAAACTGCTGTTTTGGAATGTCCCTTGCAAAACGATAAATCATAACTTTATCAACTTCCCCAGAGGCCTTCAGAACGAAAGAAAAAAAAAAAGTTCAGCTCAGCTCAGTTGCTCTGTCAATTCATCCTAAAAGGTAGCATTCCTCGCTGCGTATTCTGTTTACAGGGCAGCAAACACACTTTCCTTTTCGACGCCAGCTGAGGCTCCTCAATGCAAGGGAAGTTGGGGCAGTCAGCAAGCAAGCTCGGCCCAGGGAATGCTCAGCTGCAGGTTTAACTTCCTCAGGTGCAGAACTGAAGGCTGCTACAGGGGGCCTGGAGTGACCGAGAGCTCAGAGTCTCAAAATTAAGGAAGCAGTCAATTCATTTCCAAGAGTTGTCTTCCCAAACGACTCCTGCTTCTAAATATGGAAGCTTCCTTTGTTTCTCAGTGCATGTGCATACACCATTTTCCCAGTCTGTGACAGACTGCTTGCTCTCTCTCTCTCTTGCCGTCTCTTAATAATCCAGAGTACTTGAGAGCCCATTAATACTCAGGAGGGTTTTGTACTTTATAAAATGTCTAGCATGTCAAGAAGGGAAAGAGTTCCTCCAATAACATTATCTATGGACATTTTTTGCCTCTTTTTAAAAAAAACCTCCCTGAATCCTACTCCTGACTACATGTCTGATTGATCTCTGGGCTCACAAGTTAACTCAGGAACCACACTCCACTGGCAGTGAACTATCTTTAGGAGATGAATTCACTGAAATTCACTGTTTTGCTACACGGATTGGCCCCCACTGCAGCATTTTTTCTCGGAAGCTAAGCAGGGTCGGGCCTGGTTAGTACTTGGATGGGAGAGCATTTTCTCTTCTAATAAGATCTAGATCTTTCCATCTTTGCACTACAGGAATGAGATGGGTTTTTAAAAGACTCACTATTTCCCCCTATTTCTCTAATCGTTTTCATTTTATCTCAAAAATGGAGAATTAAAAATCTCCAGAAATATCTGGCTTCCCTTTTCTTCTTATGTAGTCAGTAGGTCTGAAAACCCATGTGGAGTAATAGGAAGTGGATACATTAGAAATACATTTTAACAATTCTGTCATATGCAAATCATTTCAACTTGGTTCCTTAGAACTTTTCATTGAAGTGTGTCATATTTTCATGTATATATAATGTATATTTATATATGTTTATACACATATACTTAGGCTCGATGAAGTTATTGAGAAAGCTGACCTGAAATCAAAATACTAAAACCACAGCACTTGAGAACTGGAAATCATACAATTTTGTTTATCCCAGCTCTTTAGTTATACAAAGGGAAATTAAGGCTGAGGAAAGCTATTGCCCTTGCCTTAGGGTCTTTGGATTCTGGTCCTGAATTTGCCGTATCATTTCGCACAGATCGCCTACGGTCTTTTGTTTCCTCATCTGTAAAATGGGTGCACTGGGAGACATGCTCTTAAGCTATCTAATGTGTATGATTCTGCAAGCATAGGATTTGGATCACACAGAAGAGGTCATCCAGGACTCCCCGTGACTAGTCAGTCTACCTTTTCACCAGTGGGTGAGCTTATTTTGGCCCTGGATAGGTTTTAGCCCCCCTTCACTAAAAGGTTGGGTTCTGGCAGCTGGAGTTTCCTGCCTACTTGCGTTTGTATATTTTCGCCAGCCTTTGACTTGGAAAAATCCAATTCAAGTCGATTCCTTTAGTGCAAGTGGCAGCAGATACTAGAATATCCAGAATTGTTAGAATCTTGTTTCCTGCTTCCCCCAGCCTCCCCGTCTCTGTCTTGCATGGCTCTCAGCTTTGCCAGAACGGGCCCGTTGTACTTTTGGGAATTCCCTCAACTACTCATCATTTCAGGCTGAACATGAATGATTTATCCAGCCAGAGTTAATAAAATTGACTGTGGTCTCTGAAGAAGGGATAGTTTGTCAAAGCTCTATCTTCAAACTAGTTGAATATATTTTTCATGAATTGTGATTAATGCCAGGTAATTTCAGATGGCTTTTACTAATTAATAAATCAATCACCTTGACTCATCTTGGCAGACTAAACTTTAAAAGTTCACTACTGCCTTGTTCAAAACCAGGATCCCATCCGTACCTAGTTTAGTGGCTTAATGTAATTCTTAAGAAAGCAAGCAGATTGAGCAATACTTTAATTCAGAAACAAGTTGCTCAATGTGTGTCCGCTGAAAATAACAAGCCTGAGAAGGGGAAACTAACCATAAAACACAGGCAGTAGCTAATGTATTCCTGCTTCTTGACTGATTTCACATTTATAACAAAGCTCACATTATTATAAAGCATTTGGAAAGGTCAGCTGGAAGCATCTTTCTACCCATAGAAGGATTCTGAACGAGCTGAAAGCACCAAATTAACTCAAAACAACAAAATAAAGAGAAAACTTTATCTGAGTTACTGTAACATGTCTGGCTCACAAACTCTACAGAACTCATGAAATAAATGCAGGTGAACTATTATTTATTTTTTTTCCTGCTCACAGAAAAGTTTATTTAAAAAGGCACTGGAGTTATGGTTTCAAGAAAGGAAAATGGTTCATGTTTTTCTTATCACATCAAAGGGGACGTACACGCCCTTTAACAGAAAGCAATTAGGGACTGTTCAAAGAAAGCTTCCCTGCAGCGAGTGGCAGTTGGTTCTGAACCAGGTAATACACACACCTAGAACCTTCCAGGACCAAGAGAGAGACAGATGTGGGGGGGGGGGGGAGGAGAGGAAGAGAGAGAGGGAGAGAAAAGAAATAGTTAATTCAATCATCCCATAAATTAAACCTCAAATGACATTCTCAGGATCTTTTCTGTTTTCTGTTACTAGGTTATTGAAAAAACTTCTCACGGAGGAACAGGTATTCAATGAATGTCTTTATACAAAAGAAAAATGCCTGGATCCCAGCCTTAGAGGGGTTCACAACCACACAGAAGGCTTGGAGGACTATAATCCTGCCCTTCCAGGATATTCACTGAAGTAGACCCCAGTGATCCTGGGCCCAGGACCCCACAAACCTCTTCTGCCCGGTGTCTCTGGATGCGGCTAGGACGCCTGGAGTGAGAGAGCACAAAGAGCCTCGCGAGGTGGGAGAGTGAAGAGGGACAGGGAGGAGATGAGTTTAGAAGGATCCAGAGCCTCAAGAACATTTCTCCACACCTCCCCTGAAAAACTGTGGCACGGAGAATTCTTCTCCTTTGGAATGCAAATGTAGCATTCACAGCCATCCCGTCTTCTGAGTGGATTAACATTTAGATGGTCATTTTTCGTTTGGGGGAGGAGAAAAGGAAGAGAAAGAGGAAAAGGAATTTTCTTTTAATTAAGAGGAGGAAGAGCTAGAGTAATCAAAATCATAATTGACATGATGACTTGTAAGGATCGTTTCTAAAGTGCCAGGTCTGGGCTAAGTAAGGGCTTTTTATTCTTATTCCCTAAACTTACGGTTAGGTAAACCTCCCCTAGCTGACACTCCCTCAGTTTCCTAAAATCCTTTAGTCATCTTTCCTGAGGGCATTGGATGTTTTTCCGACCTTAAACGCCCACTCTTGCTAAGGGCCATCTATGTAAGACAGGTAACAGCATCCAGGGTGAAATTGCAAGGTTCCCAGTTAAAAAGGGGTTAGGGAAGAAATCGCTGGATTCCTCTATGATATAATGTACGGGCTTTCACACCCTCAACAATCATAGCCTTCCTTAACCGGAATCCCCGTTCAGCCACTCACAGCTGTGTGACCTTGGGCAACCCTCCACACCTCAGTTTCACCATCTATAAAATGGGTGTAATGATGGTAGCAAGCCCTAAACGTCATCGTGAGAACCAGATACACGAATACGTATAATAAATAAAGGCTGGCCATTGTTTTTGTGCTCGTTTTCAGGTTATCTGTTAAGAAACTTCCAATAGTGCTAATGTCGTGACCTTCTTCAGCCTGGAACTGGATTAATTAATATGTGTCTAGAAATATATTAAAAATCAGTGATTCTTGAGAAAACTTTATCTCACCAATGTCATGACTTAGCCACTACAGGAACTTCTAAAAGCTTGATGTTATTTTTATATATGAGATTCTAAACACTTGGACCCATCTCGTCTCCTCAGGATATCGTCATTCCATGAGAAAAGTAACAGTGTTTCTCCCCCGCACCCCCACAATCTCCTACGGTGAGCATTTAACATACACTACATCAAACAAGCAGGTAAGGAAAAATAATACTTTCAGGTGTAAACAGAACGGCTGACTGGGCTAATTTTGGTAGTTCGTTTTTTTTCCCCTAGACAAAGGTAGATTTTCAAGCCAAGTGGTACATAATAGTGTCTACAAATGTAAAGATTCTGCTCTCTACATTTAATGACATTTGTGTCTATTCTTGATGTTGTTTGTGTGTTCCCTCTGTTTTTCTTACCCATTCCAGCCAAAGATCTGACCTAATTTTATTGGACTTTGTGAAGAACCAGGAATTGATAACTGGGTTGTTGTTGTTGTTGTTGTTGTTTTGAGTTGTTTTTGATTTATGTCAAAATTTTCTGCTTTTCACTTGGCTAAATCCCTTCTTCTATTTATATTGGTAGATAATATCCACATTTATATCGCGGGAAGGTATACTGAGAATCCCACTTGGGGTGGAGCGGACACCAGGAAGATAAAACTTAGGAAAATACACTTAGATGATTTCACCCCTAACAGAAATGAGGGTTTTTTTGGGGGGGGGGGAAGGGAGGACAGAAGATTGTTTGGCTTTAAGATTTTGCTTTTTTTACAAGAATGTATTCAGGTATAGCATGAGGAATGAAAAATACAAAGAACACCCTCCAAGAGTTCCTAAGCATCTAAGGTGGGGTGGGCTCACCTGCAGGGTCCGGAGGACAGGAAGCAGGGAGGGGGCTGAGCAGGAGTGCGGAGAGGGCGGTGGGCGGGACCAGGGCGACTCGGTGGCTTTCTCGGGTCGCCTGGTTCTCTGCCGTTTTGTCTCTCCCACCCACGAATGTCACCCAAGTGTGCAAGGACCTGCATACACCTCGCAACACGCTGCAGGGGCCATGATGACTGTGTAAAGGTTGGGGTGCACAGCCTGGCTGGAGGGAGGAAGGAGAGAGAGGGAGGGAGGGAGGGAGGCAGAAGCGGGGAGGGAGAGAGCGAGAGAGATCACGTGATTTTCTGGAACGCAGACTAGCTTCTTTATTTTGATTCTCTAGCAAACTCACTATCTCCAAAATGCGTTGAGTGCATGGAAAGAGTAAAGTCACGTTCCACTGGAAAGGGTCACTTCTTCAGTTCACACGAACTTATTCTTTGATCCTCCCTCATTGCTCTGAAGATTTGCTTCTTTTTCAAATCAAATAATTTGTTTCTCATTCTGAGAAAAGCTTTCTAGATGTGATTTCCCTTTTGAAAGAGCGACTTTGAAGTCTTCCTCGGGCACATCCTTTCTTAAAGGGATATGGAAAGAGGAGACAGGCCTGCGGGGAGCTTGTTTTAAAAAAGTCACTTTCCGGATACCCTGTCTTTCCATTAAAGACTCTTGAACTGAAACCTGCCGGCTGGCAAGGAGACTATTTCAAATGCACCCCCCGGGGCTGGAACACCCCTGCTCCCCGCGGGGAGCACCCAAACTTCTCTCTTTGGACCCAGGAGCCCGGGGAAGGTAAAGGTGGGCAGAGCCCAAAGGAAGCTGTGTTTCATTTTTGAGTAAAGCCACTTCCGTGGGAGGACTCTTGGCTCTGAATTAGCAAGGATTGCCAAATGCTGTTAGTTCTTGTCTCCCAGGACTTCAGGGCAGGGACAGCTGAAATCCGGGCTTGTCCGTTTCCTGGGATGGTTAGATTTCAGGCTCCGGGGCTGTGGAGGATTTATTACCTTGGTCCGGGGTTGGAGCCGCTCGGTGGACCGGGCCAGGCCGAGCACCTGCCCCACAGTGGCCCAACACGCTGGCAACAAATTCAAGCCTCTCAAGTGCGGAATGAGATGTGTGCACACGAAGTGACCTTTAATTGTGTCTTAGAAACTCATGTCAGATCAACATGTGGTTTCACTTATTCAGCAGAGGTGATTACATTTCAAGCTGTTTTGTGTTAGTTTTCAGCATTTAAATAAAGCATTTTCTCTGTCATATATTTGATGTGGCTCAAAGAAGCTCGCTTCTTTTTTTTTTTTCCCTCTCATAGATTTTATTGTTTGATTAGTTCTTTTTGTCAAGTGAGATCAAAGATGGCTTTCCTTTCTTTAGGAGAGATCTTTTCTTAAAACAAATCAATGAAATGGATTCCATGGCAAAGAGGAATTTTATTTAAAAGATTTTGAAAAGGGAAAAGATTTCAATGGGAGTGAAGAAAAGATGGTTTTATGTCTGCATTATATTTATCTGTCAGGGAGTTCAATGAAAGTAAATACTAGGAGCGCCTGGCGGGCTCAGTCAGTAGAGCATGCGACTCTTGAACTTGGGGTTGTGAGTTTGAGCCCCACATTGGGTGTAGAGATTAGCTAAAAAAATTTTTTCTTTCTTTTAAAGAGAAAAACTAAATACTGTGGCATGCTGAACTTTCGATTTACTATAGGAAGGCTTTTGCAATCTTAGCTGGTAGAACTATTATGGAAAATATCCACTTCACATTTTGTGATCTGGGAATATTAGGGAGCTGCCCATCTCCACTTCTGGCTTTGCTATGGAGCGGATGCTGGCCTGCTGGTCTTTGCTCATGCTGTTCTAGACAGCTGGAATGTCCTTTCCAGGCCTCTGCTGGACACTCCTTCCTAGACTTCAAGAGGAAACCCGGCAGTTTCCAGAAAGCATCTGTGTTGTAGCTACCTCTATCAAGGATCGACCATGTTATATTGAAATTATGTATTTACTTGTGGACCTGTAGGCAGGAAATGTGCTCTTAACTTGTGGACCTGTAGGCAGGAAATGTGTTCTTCACCTTTAAAAAAAAAAAAAGATTTTATTTATTTATTTATGGGGGGGAGGAGCAGAGGGGAGAGGGACAAGCAGACCCTGCGCTGAGGGTGGAGCCCAATGCGGGACTTGATCCCATGACCCTGAGATCATGACCTGAGCCAAAGCCAAGAGTCAGACACTCAACTGACTGAGCCACCCAGGCGCCCCGTGTTCTTCACCTTTGTTCCTCTCTCTTCCTGTGCTTGTTGGAACTAAACACATATCTGTCAATCTGAACGGAACAAAGACAGAATTGTGGTCAGCATTCACTTCGCTATAAAAAAAAAAGATGATTAGGATCATATTGGGAGTATTTGGCAGTCACACAGTAAATAACATGTGTCAAATATCACAAATAGAATACACAGATGCTCCTAGACAGCACTTACTATGATCCTCAAATGATAAGTATTTTTCTCATTTACTGTATTAATCCATCTTTTTAGCTTAAAATGTCTGCTCCCTGAGGGCAGGAGTTTTTGTCTCATTTTCTTCACTGCTCTATCCCCAGCATTTGGAACAACACCTGAGACATTGCAGTAGCTCCAAAATGATTTGTTGAATGAAGGAAGCAATCTAGACACCATTTTGCCCACTTCCAGTCATGATGATGGTGGGGGGGATTGAGATAGTCATCCAAATAATTCAAACCAGAGATTGCTAAGTAAGTCTTGGGGATGTGGTGACTATAGTTAATAATACTGTATTGCATATTTGAAAGTTGGTGAGAGTAGATCTTCAAGAAGTTTGCATCATAAGAAAGAAAAATTTGTAACCGTGTGTGGTGACGGATGTGAACTAGACTTAATTGTGATCATTTCACAATATATACAAATATCGGATCATTACACTGTATATCTGAAATGAATATCATGTAATAGGCCAATTATATCTCAATTCTTTTTAAAAAAGTTTACTTTCTTTTGAATTAGCTTTCAAGGGGCCTCAGTTATGTGGGTGGTTCTTACAAGTCTCCAGTTGCACTGAATGGGAGTTTGGCTTCAGGCTCCCAAGTAGTGCATCACATGGTTGATGCCTCTTCAAGGCTCAGAACAATACATTCTTTGTTTATTCAAAAAATCAGGGGCGCCTGGCAGGCTCAGTCAGTCGAGTATGTGACTTTTGATCTCGGTGTTGTGGGTTCGAGCCCCACGTTGAGTGGAGAGATTACTTAAAAATAAAAAATCTTAAACAAAACAAAACAAAAATACCCCAGGTAATTGCCTGAAAAAAAAAAAAGTTATCAGGAAAATGAATTATTTGGTATCCTAAAGCATCACCAAGACAACATTTTAAAATTCTTCTTTTGCTCTCAAAGTGTAGATGCTTAATAGAATTTTCTAGACTTGACCTCAACCAAGAAAAGTAAAAAAGTCAGAATCTTCAATGTATAGAACTCCACATGCTCCATGATGCCAAGAACCAGGTAGGTTGTGGTCTCTGTTGAGCATCCCACACTCCCTGGCAGAGGGCCTGGCCCACAGTAGGCCAGCAAGAACTGTATTGATGGGGGTGTCTGGCTGGCTCAGTTGCTGGAGCCTGAGACTCTTGCTCTTGGGGGGTTGTGAGTTTGAGCCCCACATTGGACGTAAAGATTACTTAATAAAATCTTAAAGGGGCACCTGGGTGGCTCAGTCGGTTAAGAGTCTGCCTGCGGCTTAGGTCTGGGATCAAGCCCCGCATTGGGCTCTCTGCTTAGTGGGGAGTCTGCTTCTCCCTCTCTGTGTTCTCTCTCTCTCTTAAATAAATAAATAAAATCTTAAAAACGACAACATCAGAAACATCTGTGTTGATGAGTGAATGAAGGAGTAGTCTATCTCAGCAACTGTTGTATCGGTTGAACTTTAGGCATCATTTGAGATCGTGAACCGCTGTGGAAGAAATTTCCCCTGCCTTTACAAAGTAGTGGTTGAATGGCTAAACGTTTAATTTGAACATCTAGGTGGCCACTTCTATGCCCAATTAAAAGTTTCCAACTATGGTTTTGCTTGTGTACATATTGCCCCTGTAATTAACCATGTGTGTAAAATACACTGGGTTTTCTGTAATAGAAGAAACAACAAGGAAATACATATACCTATGGGAGAGAGGTGAGCATTAAAAAAAAAAAAAATCCCAGGAGTGAGAAACAACAGGAAAAAAAACCTTTTTTTTTAAGCAACAGAAAAAATTAATGCAAAAATTAGTGCAATTAGATAATGTTTTGTGTTTTGTGTTTTGTTTTTTCCTTAGAGCACAAAGCCTCTGAGAGAGGATCTAGGCCTTGGCAAAAAAAACAACAAAAAAAACCACATTAAGGCCCATAGGCCAATGCAAGATCTGGCCATCTAAATATCTTTACTCAGTATTTTGGTTGGCTTTTTCTGCATAATGAAGTATACCAAGATGTGGTAACTTAAAGCAACCAACTGTTTAGAAAAATTATTTTAATTTTTAAAAATTAAAAAAAAATTTTTTTTAAAACAGTTTTGGGTTCAGAGCAAAATTGAAAGGAAGGTCGAGAGATATTCTGTGTATCCCCTGCTTGCACAGTGCACATGCTCCCCCCCAACCTATACACAGCCTTTCCCCAACCATTTATTCTTTAGATCATATTCTTCTAGATTAAGCCAGACAGGCTGATCACTGTTGGATTCTCTCGTGTATCTGTGACCAGCTGCTGGATGATGAAGCATGGTCTCCTTCATGTGACTGCTGGCTGTCCAGCTCGATAGTCTAGCAGTCCTCAGCTGAGATGGCTTGTCTCTATTCCATATGGTCCCTCCAGTACAGTAGCCCAAAGTTCCTCACCTGATGATCTCAAAGTCCCAAAGGGCAATGAGAGTACAATATACAAAGTGCCTTGAGGCCTGGGCTCAGGGTCTGTGCCTATCACCAGGGCTTGAAGATAATGCTAACAAAGTATTGCCATTGGGGAAAACTGGTTTAGGCAAAACTAAATAATATAATCAGTAAATCAACTGAATCTGGCAGACATCAACCACTGAATGTAAACACGGGAGAGAGGTTAGCATCACGAGATCTAGCTAAGCACGATTAGCATACAATAGTTGGGCCAGACTTACACTAAAACATGATTTGTTGTTTATCTGCAAGTCAAATTTAGATGAAAGCCTAAGGTCTTCTTATTTTCATATAAGAAGCAAATAGAAATGGAAGTTTTAGTATGTTCCTTTGCCACCCAGGGGCTCACCTGGCACTGACTACCCTCTCCACTTTGGAGACACTGCACTCAGAGCTTTTAGGGTAAAAGGATCACTTCTCACTGGGTTTTGTATCCCCAGGGCTAATTGTGAGCTTCTAATAGACCACAGGACTCTGAGTAAATGTTTAAATCTTCTGTTTCTCAGTTTCCTCATATGTGAAATAAAGCTAATAATAGTACCCACCTCACAAAACCATGTGAGGATCATATGTAGAGTACATGCAAGATGCTTAGAGTGTCAGACATGTGGTAGGCCCTCGTTACATGTTATTTATTTATTATATTATTATTATTGATCTCATTGTTATTGGCAATCATGGTTGGTCAAATTCTACTACAAAAAAGCTGTTATAACTAAACAATTTTTTTTTTAAGATTTTATTTATTTGAGAGAGAGAGTGAGAGAGAGCATGAGAGGGAGAAGCAGACTCCCCGCTGAGCAGGGAGCCCGATGCGGGACTCGATCCCGGGACTCTGGGACCATGACCTGAGCCAAAGGCAGTTGCTTAACCAACTGAGCCACCCAGGCGCCCCTAAACAGTTTCTTATATTTTATTTTTAATTTTTTCCCCATTTTTTAGAATTTAAATTCACTTAATTAACATATAATGTATTATTGGTTTCAGTGGTAGAGGTCAGCAATTCATCAGTCTTATATAACACCCAGTGCTTATCACATCACATGCCCTCCTTAATGTCCATCCCCCAGTTACCCCATCCCTCCACCCCTCTCCCCTCCAGCAACCCTCACTTTGTTTCCTATGATTAAGAGTCTTTTATGGTTTGTCTCCCTCTTTGATTTTGTCTTGTTTTATTTTTTCCTCTCTTCCCCTATGATCCTCTATTTTACTAAACAGTTTTAAAAAAGGAATCTTAAAATTATTTTCAAACTCCACACACACACACTTTTTTTTTTTTTTTTAAATATCTAATGCTACCAAAAGTACACAGAATTGGTATTCTCAAGACAGCAGGACTTGGGGCGCCTGGGTGGCTCAGACGGTTAAGCGTCTGCCTTTGGCTCAGGTCATGATTGGGGGGTCCTGGGATTGAGCCCCACATCGGGGTCCCTGCTCAGCGGGAAGCCTGCTTCTCCCTCTCCCACCCCCTTTGCTTGTGTTCCCTCTTTCGCTGTGTCTCTCTCTGTCAAAAAATAAATAAAATCTTTAAATAAAATAAAATAAAATAAAATAAAATAAAATAAAATGACAGCAGGACTTTACTTCCACTTCAATTTAGCACTGCAGTGGAGATCCTGGGGGTGCCTGGCTAGCTCATACGGTAGAGGATGTGACTCTTGATTGTGAGTTCGAGCCCCATGTTGGGTGTGGAGATTACTTAAAAATAAAATCTTAAGGGACACCTGGGTGGCTCAGTCGTTAAGCATCTGCCTTTGGCTCAGGTCATGATCCCGGGGTCCTGGGATCGAGCCCCGCATCTGGCTCCCTGCTCAGCAGGAAGCCTACTTCTCCCTCTGCTTGTGTTCCCTCTCTCGCTCTCTCTCTGACAAATAAATAAAATCTTAAGTAAAATAAAATCTTAAAAAGATAAAATAAAGTGGAGATCCTGGAGCATTTTCGTCTATATACAATTCTGCATACACACCCCAGTCTTGGGAAAGTATATTAGATGTTTTAAATTTGTATAAAGGGATATGTCCCAGCTCCCTGGAGGTGTTGGGATTGGCATATGACAGTAATAATAGCAATAACATCATACTGATACCTGAGTGGAGGTCACTGACTGTGTGACCTCGTGCCTGTCACTTAGGCCCCTGAGCCTTGGTTTTCACATCCTACCTTCCTCTAAGACTTACAAGCTACATGAACACTGTGTGAGCAAGCACATTATTTTAAATTCCAATATGCTACTCACACATTATTAATTATACCTAGGAAGCACTTGCTTCTTTGAGGTTGGATAGTATAAATCCATTTTCAGACTCCAAAAGGATACATTAAAATTATTTTCACGTTTATGGTTGAAAATCAAACACCTTACTTAATTTTAAATACCAAGCTCTTTTAATTCAATGTTGTGAGGACAGTCACTGTGTTTGAGTGAGGATCATGGTACCTTGCCTTTGTGGGCTGAACATAGTATTCGTGATTTGGGACACAATACCTGGGTTCTAATATATAGGGGCGCCTCGCGGGCTCAGTCCATGGAGCATGCGACTCTTGATCTTGGGTTGTGCGTTCAAGCCCCACGTGGGGCATAGAGAGCACTTTAAAAAAACATACAGTTCTTGATCAAAGGATAAAATGAAGATCCTGTCCATGTTTACGGGGCTTATTTCACTATTGCAGGTCATTATAAACCTGGCTCCATTCAGAGCTGGTTCTTCAGTGTCCTTCATCTGTGGGACTGAAGTCCAATCTAGCCCAGAGAACCACTCCCTTAAATAAAGCATTTAGCACAACATAAGCATAATAATAGCTAGCCAGTGAGCTTTTGCTTTTGCCAGGCTCAGGGCTTTGTCCCCTAAAAGTTTTTCTGGTTAAGAGTTTGAACTCTTGGATCAGCTGATCTGGGTTTTAATGTTTCAGTCACTCTTTACTCCTGTGTGAATTTGTGTGACTTGGTTGAACTGTTCTGGACCTCCATTCTCTCATCTGTAACCTGAGGGAGCCAATAGGGCCCATCTCACTGAGTTACTGTAATTATAAGAATGGTCGTGTTTGTGTAATATTTATTGGTACTTTTTAAAAAAAATTTTATTTATTTATTTGACAGAGAGAGACACAGCGAGAGAAGGAAAACAAGCAGGGGGAGTGGGAGAGGGAGAAGCAGGCCTCCCGCGGAGCAGGGAGCCCGATGCGGGGCTCGATGTGGGGCTCGATCCCAGGACCCTGGGATCATGACCTGAGCCGAAGGCAGACACCCAACGACTGAGCCACCCAGGCGCCCCTATATATTGGTACTTACTAAATGTCGGGCACGTTCTCATCCCTCACATCGCCGTCAGGATCCATTGAGGTAGGTAAATGATGTCATAAAAATATATCCCACCCAATGCAATAAAGCTATTTCACTTTGAATGACGTATGTGTATATATATATATATATACTTTTACAAACATTTTCATTTTTTCTGGATTGTCATTTATGCAGAAATATTTGTACAACCCTGGTCTAGGGTATAGTGGGATGAAGAAATAAAATAGCCACAGATCAGTAGGAAATAGTAGTAGAATATAAAAAGTAAGGATTTTTTTTTTTTTTAAGCAAGGATGACTCACATATTATTATCCTTTGGAAGAACTTAGTTGTTCTTTTTTTTTTTTTTAAGATTTTATTTATTTATTTGACAGAGAGAGAGGCAGGGAGAGAGGGAACACAAGCAGGGGGAGTGGGAGAGGGAGAAGGAGAAGCAGGCTTCCCGCTGAGCGGGGAGCCCAATGCAGGGCTCGATCCCAGCACCCTGGGATCATGACCTGAGCTGAAGGCAGACGCTTAACAACTTAGCCACCCAGGCGCCACCAGAACTTAGTTGTTCTTTGGGGAGGGACTAGTTCCATGGTCAATAAATTCAGGAAACATAGTCTCCTCCCTCTGAAAATCCACAGCACATTTCCTATGCCGATTTGACCACAAAAATCGTTGTCGTGTCTTCTATCCTTACTACCATTGTGGAACAGCGTCTGGAAATCTCTAGCATCCTGCTATGTGTGCAGGCACTCCAGCAAACATGGAGTATGTGCATCTGAACCCGAAGGTACCTTCCTGCGAGCTGGGGGGTTACGTTCCAGGAGGCAAGGGCAGGCGAATGACCATCTCATTAATTTTTCAACTGATTCTTGTGGTTGGGTGCAGAGTAGCTTTAAAGGCTGAATCACAACGGCAGAAGACCTGGTGATTAGCAGCTAGTGCCAGGAAAAAAAAAAAGGGTGCTGTTTACAGGATGCCAGAAGCCCCAGATGCTCTGTGTCCTTGTAGCGCACCCCCACGCAGGGTCTCGCTGTGTTGCACCCCGCGGGGGTGCAGAGGTGAACCTCTGCGGTACGGTGTGGTGCCTGTTTGTATTGTAAGTGTGAACTGTTCTAACCTCAGGAAATCGCAACCAGGGTGATCACTCAATTTGGGGTCAACACTCACTGTTATTTAATTGAGAAAGTTGTTTATTCGGCTTTCATATTTATACTTCTTTGCTTTTTCTCATTCCCACTCTGCACTAAGTTGTCTCTCTGCTTAAGGCATGCCTAGTTCTTCCGAAAAGAGATTTTTATTGTTTAAACCACCTGTGTGCGGCCTTTTTTTTTTTTTTTTTTAAGATTTTATTTACTTATTTGTCAGAGAGAGCGCGCACAAGCAGGGGAAGCCGCGGGCAGAGGGAGAGGGTGAAGCAGGCTCCCTGCTCAGCGGGGATCACTGGATCCTGTGACCCTGGGATCGTAACCTCAGCCGAAGGCAGACGCTTAACGGACGGAGCCACCCAGGCGCCCCTTGTACCCATGTGCAGCTTTAAAGAAAATACACAGAGAGTAAAAATCATGAAGATTCTCCCACACGGGAAAGGGCACTCTCAACATCTTATGAATGTCATGCTTGACTCTTCTTGCACACACAGTAATTTTACATGAATTCTGTGCTGTATGTCCTAGACATTTTTTTTTTTACAATATAAATATAGACATTATTTTTGTTAATGGCCCAAAATATTCCGCTGTGTGGATTTGTCGTCGTTCATGTAACCCTCTGTCTGCTTTTGAGGGACCTTCTGGTTGTCTGCAACTTGTCATTATTCCAAATTGGGCCTTGTTCAAACACCCTTGTGTAAGTAGCTTTTCACACTTGAGAGATGTTTCTCAAGGTAAATCTCTAGAGGTAGTGTATCTGTATGGAAGCATGTCTGTATCTTATATTTGCCTCCATATCGCCAAATTGCCTTCCAGAAAGGTTACACCAAATGACCCCCATTCCAAATGTGCAAGAAATTGCTTCTTTTGATACCTGCAATTTTTAAACCATTTATAAGACCACTCCAGATCTCCACTTTAATGTGTGACTATCCCAAGGGAAAAAGATTAGTTCTGTTGTAAAGTGGATCACTTCCAGGGGGAAAAAAAAGGCCTACAATACAGAAACCAGTTAATTTTCCATTTTGTCCACCTAATGCCAAAAGATAAGCGTGAACGTCCCTTTCAGGGAGTTACTAGTGTTTCAAGCAGCACAGAGATCAAATCTGAGCTCAGTACTGTAACACAAACACAAACGAGATAAAGTTGCCTCTTTTCCAAGATTTCCAAGGCTTGGGAAATCCTAAATGAGTGTCTTTAAATAGATATGAATCTATTAAGTCAAAGATTAAATTATTTCACGGACAACGGAGCAACTTGCTAATGCAAGAGTGCATACCATCTTCCAAGCCTGCCTTATATAACCTTTCTGGAATTATTGATTGGGTATGTCCAAAAGAACAGGTTTCTGAGGCTGGGTTTCCCTTTAGACAAGAGTACCCCATACAATGCCTCGTTCCTGGCATCTAGTAAATATTCAATAAAGCCTAGTTGAATGGATACACGGCATATGGCAAAGTTAAGAAAGAAAGTATCCACCCTATCAGTCAGAATCTATTTAATCAGCCAGAGTTATTCAGGAGCTATTAATAGATAACCGAAGGGTGTAAGTATATGCTCTGAGCAATCCTTCCTGGATTCTCATGTTTTCCAGAAGTAGTGACAGCAAACCTGTGGCCAAGGTTTTATTGTTTTTGTGTGTGTGTGTGTGTGTGTGTGTGTGGTTTTTTTTTTTGCTCAGGTGGTATTTAAACATTTTGAAATAGTTGCCAACATTTCTCAAGTAAACTTTGCAAAAGAATCTGGATTTCTGGCTTTTCTCAACAAAATGTGAGCTCTGGCCACACCAAGTCTGAACATGCAGCCCCATGGCAATAGAGGGCCAGGGGTGAGGACATAGGCTTCTCCTCCAGACTGCCAAAGTCCCCACCCCGCTGCCTGGCTCACCTCTCTCTACCTGGCTGGTCTCTCAATGCAGCTTGATTTTGCCACACCTTTTTTTTTTTTTCTTTAAGTTTGGAATGTGTTCCCTGGAGACCTCCTTATCTTAGATTATTACCCCAATTCAAAGAAATTTACTTGCTTTCTCTCTCCCTGATTTTTAAAAGACCCTGCTACTTCTGAGCTTTCCTCGATAGCTTGCATCTTGTTCTTTGTCTTCACCAGACGAGCAGGGAGGGACAACTCTCTAGAGAGACTGTCTCTCAGCAAACTCTCTACTGTACGTTGGTGATAATCAAAGACATTGGAATACTTTCTCCCGGGCACGTGGAGTGGGGGAGGGGAGATTCCGAGAAGCCAAAAGACACAAGATTATGGAGGGTTATTGCTCAATCTTCATGCTCTCGGCCAATCTTGGTTGTCAGATTAACCCCAGCAAGACATTTACTTGAAATACTGATTTTTGGGGGGGGGGGGGAGGGAGGGAGGTGGGAATCTTGATTCTACTCTGCTTTAAGAGAAAAAAAAAACAAAACTGTTGACTATTATATAGACATCAAAATACAGAGAAAATTCTTAATATTTTGCTATCAGAAAAGCAGACATTTTAGACATCGCAGATCACATACAAGATAAACACATTGCCCATCCCCCACCTCCCCTAATAACGTAAGAATAAATGCCAAACTTCTATTACCAATTTGTAGATCTAAATCGACTTTATTTTTTCCTTCAACAGTAGGTGTTTGGTGTCAATGTACATTTTTTCTGCCAAAAGGCTTCCTGTCCCCAAACTATTAATTTTGTTTTTATGAATAATACAGTATGCCCCAGTTATTATTTAGTTTGATTGTATGCTAGCCTCACGCTCTGCATTTTAATTTAAGTGTAACTGCTCAGGAAAAATGCAAATCTCTTCTATTCAAATTCAAAAGAAAATAAATGGATTTTTTATGGCCTAAAGGATCTATTCATTACCAAATCATTTATCTTTTCAGAAGGAACAGTTTATATATCCAATATGCTCTAGTGCTGTCTTTATTTTCTTCATTTTTTCTCCTTTGATAAATACGCTTGCTCTTTCAAATCTCTCTTGAATCTCTGCCGATAGGGGCAGCTTATAGCCGACTGAACAAGAATATAATTAATAGCATCAAGCAGAAAGCAAAGGTTGCATAAGAAAGCTGGAACATATTGGATTTTTAAAAAATAATAATAAACAAATCTAAAACTTGGATTGCAATGTTAAAAAAAAAAACCAGAAAGAAAGATACACGCCTGGCCTTATCAAAGTAAAATGACATAAAGGGGAGGGAAAAGACAGAAGTACGCGTCTCTTTCACAGACTTGCTTTTTGTGAGTCGTGTTGCTGACAGCCTTAGGAACACTCATCATGCACTCTGATTTTGCTTCTAACATTATCTATTAGAAGTTTGGCATTTCTGGTGCCAGCCTTTTTTTTTTTTTATTGAACACCGGCTTATGTTTATATCTTGATTAGAGAAACCAGTTTAGAGAGCATTGCTTCTGGGGGGGCGGGGGTCGGAATACACAGACAGCTGTGATACACAAAACAATTTCCGCTAAATCCCTTTCATCATAGCAGCTCCAAAGGGCTCGACCGGCTTCCTCCTGAAATTAGGAAAGCCCTTAAGTGAGAAATAGTAATGGCAGGTGTGAGTTTGTGGCCTTTTTCTTTTCTGAGACATTTGCCTTTCTCTGACATACCGGACTTTAAAAATCATATGATTGCCTTAAAGTTACGCAGAACGTTGACTTTCCCCATTCATGTTTTATGCATTCAATCGGATTTCAGGGCAAACTGAATGGATTTCTTTGTTCTGACTAGATTGAGTCCAGATAGATAATCTAGTTTAGTTATGGCTACATTGTTCAAATAATGCTAATTACAGTGCTTACAATACAATGGCAGATTTCAATGTTCATTTGGAAGAAGGGAAAAATCATCTGCCGAACTCAAAAATGTGTCGTCACTCTAACTTGCTCCCTGAAGGCCAATTTAAAGACTGGTTTTCGAAGAATAGTTTACCTTGAAATTCTTAAACACCAGCAGGGCTTCCACATACAACAGTCTGTGTAAGGGATCAGTGGTAACCCTGGCGGGGGGCAGGGGGGAGGCGGACTCCAAGAGTCTTTTTGACTGAAGGCTTCCCAAAATAAAATTCGGGCTTCAAAGAGGTGAAAGAAGGATCTTTGAGGGAAGGACAGGTGGAGCTGGTGCTCGAAGGCCAGAGACAGAGCCATCCAGAGAATATCTGGTAACTAACTCCTCCAGAGACAAAAATAAAAGTGCTTCTAGTAAGTGCTGTGAGTTTTTTTATAAGGAGAAATTATGGGATTAGGATGGGAGGGGAAATGAGGGGACATAGAAGGAAATGTTTCCCTAGGCTACTTCACTTCTTTCTGGAGGCTAGCTTGGCTCTTTGCGCCATTTGCCCTCCATTTTGTGATTTATTTGGGAAATTCCTGAGGTGGGAGCCAAGTGATAGATGAAGCTCTTGGCACCAGAAACGAAAACAAATAACGCACTGGAATAGATTTAGCAGGTGATAATGCAGAATACAGAAAAATAGAGGGGGGATCGATTTAATCATAATCATAATCATAATCATAAAGGATTTAATCATAAAAAGAAATAAGTATTGCCATGCTGATTCTAAAGCACTAAAATACTGAATGCAAGGCACAGATTAGTTAGGGAATGTGTGTGGAATTTTTCTACATAAATCACCTATCACTCAGGGTCTGGGAGACTGGATGAGGTGAATAGACAAAAACAGCTCCTCTTGAGGAAGGAAAGAAAAGGCGAGGCTCACCATGCCAAGGACGGCTTTCTTTTAATGTGTCAAAAACGGAGAATAGATTATGCTTTAAAAAAAAAGAAAATCAGGTGTAACCTATGAATAGGATCCTGGATCAGATTTTAAAATGTTTCCTAGGAGCACCTGGGTGGCTCAGTCGGTTAAGCATCTGGCTTAGGCTCAGGTCATGATCCCTGTTCAGCGGGGAGCCTGCTTCTCCCTCTTGCTCTGCTGCTCCCCCTGCTTGTGCTTTCTCACTTTCTCTCTCTATGTCAAATAAATAAACAAAATCTTAAAAAAAAATGTTTCCTATAAGGGACATGAACTGAACAATAGGCAACATTTGAACAAGACTTTCAAATTAAATAAGGGTACTGTATCAATGCTGATTTCATGATTTTGATGATTATCCCGTGATTATATAAGAGAATGTTATTTTTAAACAAACAAAAAATACACTAAAGAAGGGACCAAAAAAATGGGAATGTGGGAAGAGAGCTAACTTTTGCTTGTCACCACATTTCCAGGAATTGTCCGTGACTTGGAGTTCCTGTGATTTCACACCAGATAATAATTTTGGAAGAGGAAGTGAACTCTTACCCGCTCTACTGGTTAAGACCTTGGGCAAATTAATTAAGCACTTGCTTTGCATCTCCATTCCCTTGGCTCTAAGACTGGTTTAATAGTAACTCATCCCATCTACCGCTGACCTTTGAACAACTGTGTGTGGGTGCTGACGCCCCCCACAGCCAAAAGTCCAGGAATACCTTTTTTTTTTTCTTAAGTAAGAGCCACGCTGCCCAACGTGGGGCTCGAACTCACAACCCTGAGATCAAGGGTCGTGTGCAGGTCTACCAACTGAGCCAGCCAGGCTCCCCATGAATAACTTTTGACTTTCACACAACTTAACTACTAACAGGCGACTGTTGACCAGAAGCCTAACTGGTTTTGTATGTTATGTGGATTATATGTTGTATTTTTACAGTAAAGTAAGCTAGAGAAAAAATGTTATTAAGAAAATCATAAGGAAGAGAAAATACATTTATAGTCCTGGACTGTATTTATATATCTATAAAAAAAATCCGTGTATAAGTGGACCCGCACAGTTCAAACCTGTGTTATTGCAGGGTCAGCTGTGGTTGTTGCAAGGATTCAAGGAGAAATGCACACAAAGCATTCCCTGGCACCTGGCTCAAGGCAGGTATCAGAAGTTGTCTGGTGGATGGTCACGATTATGCTTAACATTATTTCTAGAGCTTCCATTTTGATGAGTTGGCTTTTGTGTGTTTGGGAATAACTTAAAATAGCACGGCTTGCCTGCAAATCCATGTACCTGGAAAATGTTCGTATGCTTTAGAAAATACAGTGTTTGGAAGTCGGACTTAATTCTTACCAAGATAAGCACCTTTGTAATTACATGGAGGTTATGCTCTTTCCTGGTGGAAAAAGATTTTATGAAAAGCATAATTAACTTGGGCTTGGAGGAATAGAGCTATACGGGTAACAGTGAGCAGCTATTGGTTTGTGTGTGGACGAGGAAGAGGGAGGGGGCGCCTGGCTGGCTTAGGCGGTAGAGTCTGTGACTCTTGGAGTTGTGAGTTCAAGCCCCACCTTGGGTGCAGAGCTTACTTACAAAAAAAAGGGCGGGGGGAGGAAGATGTCCATGAACAGACACTTAACAGTAATGCAGTAATAGCAGCCCCTGTGGGTGTATTGGAGTCCAGCTTCCAGACCCTTCTACTGTAATGTTTCTTGAGGGGCAAGTCCTGCAGGTTCTGTAAGTTTCACAGCTTCAGCTAATTTTTCACAATCTAGATTCTGGAGGTGCTGCGAAGGGCAAAAGAGCATTCCAAATATAATTTTAGCCTTTACTTTTTGCCCTCTTTTTTTGGACCAGAATGGTGCTAGCTGCTCAGAGGAGAAAACTAGGAAGGCTCTACGACCACCAGCATGAAGTAGGACGGGGACAGGTCTCCACAACCCTCTGCCCAGAAGTGTCAACGTTTTCGGCCGTTGGTCGTAAGCAGTGGACATGTTTCCTGAACATCTACTTATCTACTTGCTAACGCACTTCGGTGTCGTTTGAGGACAGGAGTATCACCATGTCCCTTTCTGCACCGTGCACATCTCTGCGGGAGCCGTCAACTATACTTGAAGCAATTGGAGTATCAGATGATACGGGAAGGCAAGCTCTGAGAGGGACAGATAAGGCCTCAGAGGGGCTGTTCAGCAAGCACAGGGCTGATTGCAAAAGACTGAAAAGGTCAAAAGTGTCAGGAGAACTAACCAATGATATTATCAGCAGTGTCGCTGTTAGGCGCGTGAACTTTAGATCCACCTGCCCTACGAAAGAGTCGCGATGACCATTGTTTACAAGCCGCGAGATCTCGAGCCAGCTAGTTAGCGTTGGGAAGCCTTAGTTTTCTGATCTGTAAAATGGGGTGATAATGGCATCTGCCTAAGAGGTGACAGAAGGATTAAATGAGAAAATGAATGGACAACACCCTCGAGAAAGGACCGCCACTATTTCTATTATTATGGGTTATTTAACAGTTTTGGAGAATGCATTGGGTAGAGAAGGCAGGATGTCACCATTGCTGGTAGAATTTAAGGCTGCAAATGGTGACCCAGGAGGCCTTATTGCACTTGCAGACCTGTGTTTGCTTCGCTGAGTTTTTAAACATTTTTGGAACGAGGCGGGTTCACACACACATTCAGACATTCCCTAGAAAAATAGGAAAAGCAGGCAACTTTGGGTTCACATTCCCCCACATGGCAAGGATAGCTATCTTTGATCAGCATGAACTTTGCTAGGATCCATTATCCTTCAGGATCTTTCCCTATTCTTTTGGCATTTGGGTTGCAGACTCTCGAATTAACTTCTTTCTGTAATACTTGCATTTAAGGTGATTGATGTTAACACAGATGGAACTGTATGATTCAGCCATAAAAAAGAATGAAATCTTGCCACTGGCAACGATGTGGTTGGAGCTAGAGAATATCATGCTAAGCGAAGTAAGTCAGAGAAAGACAAATACCATATGATTTCACTCATATGTGGAATTTAGGAAACAAAACAAATAAGCAAAGGCAGGGTGGGGGAAGAGAAGCAAACTAAGAAACAGACCTTTGACAATAGAGAACACACTGATGGTCATCAGACGGGAGGTGGGTGGGGGATGGGGAAACAGGTGATGGGGATGAAGGAGGGCACTTGTCATGAGCACAGGGTGATGTATGGAAGTGTTGAATCATTATACTGTACACCTGAAACTAATATAACACTGTAGGTTAACTAACTGGAATAATAAAAAAAAAACTTAAAAAAAACCCACAGAAGATATCAATGGTAGAATTTGCGGCATCACTAGGAACACATTTTAGGGGCTGCTGAGGATTCTTCTTTAGCATCCTGCAGGACACGGAGCAGAGTTTTTCAAACTCCAGTTATGTATCAGAATCCCCTGGAGGGCTCATTAAAGTGCAGGTCACTGGACCAGCCCCAGAGTTTCAGATTCAGTAAGTCTGGGGTGGGGCTGAGATTTTACATTTCTCTCAGGTTCTGGGACTCTGGGATGATGCTGATAGTGCCGGCCTGGGATCCACACGTGGAGATCCACAGACCTCTAAAATGTGTACCTTTACTTCGCTTTCTTTGCAACAACAATATTTGCTTGCTTTAAAATAAAATACATACACTGCGGGGAGGTATACGGTAGAAAGTGACCATCTATAGTTTTTCTACTAGGTAATTACAGTCAGAAGTTAATTTCTACTCTTTAAGAAGAATTAAGGAAAGAAGTTAATTTTTTTTTAAAGATTTTATTTATTTATTTGACAGAGAGAGACACAGCGAGAGAGGAAACACAAGCAGGGGGAGTGGGAGAGGGAGAAGCAGGCTTCCCGCAGAGCAGGGAGCCCGATGTGGGGCTCTATCCCAGGACCCCGGGATCAGGACCTGAGCCGAAGGCAGACGCTTAACCGTCTGAGCCACCCAGGCGCCCCAGAAGTTAATTTTTAAAAAGTTGCTGTTTGTTTCTTTATAAACCAATGTGATAAAGGCCATACCATACAATTTAAGAGCTGTGAAGTTTTCTTTTTCTTTCTTTTTTAAATTTAATTTAATTTATTTATTTGTCAGAGAATGAGACAGAGAGGGAACACAAGCAGGGGGAGTGGGAGAGGGAGAAGCAGACTCCCCACTGAGCAGGGAGCCCGATGCGGGGCTCGATCCCAGGACCCTGGGATCAGGACCTGAGCCGAAGGCAGACGCTTCACAACTGAGCCACCCAGGCGCCCCTTTATTTTTCTTTTCTAGACTGGCTTGAAGTTATAACAAATGAAGCAGAAGCAACATGTGAAGGCCGGAGGAAAGGCAAAATGAACACTGGCATAGATTGAGGCTCACGGCGTACCTGCCGCTATGCTCAGCGATGATCGCAATTTAATTGCCACAGCAGCTCAGTGTGTGAGGCTTAGCAAGGCAAATGACTCATGTAAGGTCACACCTCTAGTGACAGTGGAGTTGGGATTTGAACAGAGCAAACTTCGTAATCGAGTGACACGTTCCCTTACCCACTACCCATTCCTCTGCCTACCTTTTCTAGCTGCTATTGACTGATTGTTCATTAGATGCTGGACAGCGTGCTGAGCGTTGGGGAGCACAAAGATCTCAGGGATGTAAACCCCCGTGGAGTCCCAGCTCCCTGTTCTTGTGGTCATGGATTTTCCCCATGGACTGTTTCCCCAGGGAAAGGGACACACACACACACACACACACACACACAAACATTTGGGGCACAATTTCAGGGGTTTCACAGACATCCCCCCAATTTACTTACGAGTCTCCTTGCCTCCCAAGCGAAGAACCCTTGATCTTGTAAAATCATGCCCAAGTTTTGCCCCTGTGGGCTCCCAGAGTGATGTGACTCGTGCATGAAACTTAGCTGAGGCATAATTTAGTGTCTTATAAACTATTTGAATGAACATTTCGGCTCAGCATTCTATCTCTAGTATATGGAGTTATTAGACACAGGTGTCCTGGGCAGGTGCATGGACTCTCGCCCTCAGAAGGGCCCCACATTTGATGCTCTGCTGTTGCCGTCTTTTGAGATTCTTAATAATTTCTGAACAAGGGGCCTCACATTTTCATTTCACACCGGTCCCTGTAAATGATGCAGCTGGTCCTTATTAGACATTGTGGCACCCACGAGAGGCCCTCCCAGAGGCCCAAACACTTGAAAATAAATAATTCCTGGGCAGATACTAGTTCATTTCACTGTCACAGTGACCCAAGTGTGATAGGTTCTAGTTTTACCCCCACTTTATAGGTAAGGGAAGCATTTTGCAAATGCACTCAGTCCTTGAAATGGCTAGCGTTTAGTGATTAGTGAGCCTCATTAGTGAGTAATGAGTCTAGAATTGTGCCTATTTGTATAAATTCCCCATCTATTTTAAACACAAAAAAGTTGAATCTCTGGGGACCTGGCCCAGCTGTACAGATATTTTCTTTCTGAAAACACCGAGCTGTTGATTCGCATGTTCTAGTGCTAATTCAGGAGGTATTGTGATCTTCATTCAGCTACCAATCGTGTCAGAATCCAGCTCCCAATAATAATGGATGTGATTCGAATCCCCCAAATTGAGCTCGACTGTCTGCAGGGAGTTCTCCAGCCTACTGAAGATGGTGGTGGTGTGCCTGGTGGGGGCAGGGAGGAGGGGAATGGTCTGTGGTGTTTCACAGCTGGAAGCAGGTGGACTGTGGGTGAGGACATTCCGTGCTGTGCTCAGGAGCGCTTCTTATTCATGGCAAGTTCTGTGAGGAAGCTGGCCCATCAGGCCACAAGTTAGAAATTCAGATTTCACCTCCAAAGCTCTTCAACCCAAGCCAGTTCACTGCCCGTGTATCTGTGCGTTGCCGAATGGTGAGGATTTAAAAAACAAAATGGATTGCTAACGCAAAAGAGAACTGAAAGTTTTCTATTTTTGTACTTAAAAAAAAAAAGAATCTGATGCCGTTAAATGCTAAAATACTACATTTTCTAATTAGTCTTCTCTAATAAAATACTTCTCACCTTTCTCTGTACTAAATGGCGTACTGTTCCCATAACTATTTGACTAAGAGAGAAAGAAGTTTTGTTAAACTATAGTATTGTATTATTAGAATTAAAATTAAACTTGTCATTCCATGCTATATTGCTTATGGCGCTTCTGACCGTTCTCATTTTACCAGTTTGTGAGGTTTTTTTCCTTTCCGTGGGAAAACCCTGTGGCTTGCCCTCACTTCTTTCTTTCCTCCCTCTTTCCCTCCCTCTCTCTTTCTCTCTTTTAAAATAAATCCAACTAGCTTCTCATTTTTGTATGTTATGAGTTTACTTCATAATTTGGGGCATGAGCTGGCTTTCTCTCATGAGTAACTCATTAATAATAATAATAAGCTGCATTTAAAAATATATCTCTTAGGGGCGCCTGGCTGGCTCAGGCCAGTAGAGCATGTGACTCTTGATCTCAGGGGTCGTGAGTTTGAGCTTCATGTTGGGCACAGAGCTTACTTAAAAAAATGTATATATTATAATTGAGCTTGATTGCATTAAATATAACTTGCAGACTGGAAATTGAAATAAATTCCCAAGTGTGTTTTTAAACACCCAAGTACTAGGTTTTGTGAGTAGCACTGTGAACACTGAGCCAATGAAAACTCAGGTTGAAAAATGATTCCTTCATTCTTAACATTTATTGAGGTCCTGTGCTAAGAACTTTCCTATTAAAAAACATTTTTTTTTTTTTTAATTAAACTCTATGCCCAACGTGGGGCTTCAACTCATGACCCAGAGTTCAAGAGTCGAATGCCGTAGAGACTGAGCCAGCCAGGCAGCCCCTGTGCTAAGAACTTCAAATGGATTATTTTTTTAATCCTCACAACCATCCAAGGAGATGTTATTATCATCCTTGTATTATCCCTGAGAAAAACCCAGAGAGGTTATATACCTTGTCCAAGGTCACACAGCTATTAAATGGTGGTGTTGGATATTAAAGCCAGATCAATCCACCTGGTGGCTACCTTATTAAGCTCAGGTGCTCTGCTTGATGATTAAAATTCTTTTTAAAAGTTGACAAATTTAATAATTAGAAAATCAACTTAATATTTAATTTTTATTTTTTAAAAGACTTTATTTTTTTAGAGCAGTTTTAGGTTCACAGCAAAATCGAGTGGAAGGTTCAGAGATCTCCCATATACCTTTGGATTGTGCACAATCTTGCCCACCATCAATATCCCACACCAGATTGGTACATTTGTTACAACTGACAAACCTACGTGGACACATCATTGTCACCCAATGTCCATAGTTTACATTGGGGCTCACTCTTGGTGCTGTCCATGCTGTGGGTTTGGACAGATGTGTAATGACATGCATCCACCATTATAGTATCATGCAGGGTGTTTTCACTGCCCTCCAATCCTCTGCCTCCTCTCGCTCCATACCACATCTGTTTTTTTTTTTTTTTTAATAAAAGATTTTTTTTTAAAGTCCTAGATTTCTGGCTTCTAAAATATTATGCTTGTTGAAATTGAAAAAAGAAATGAACTTTCAAGAAGAACTTGGAAGATGAAATTCAGAATGAAGAGATAAGGAAGAAAAGAGTATAGGAGGAAAGTCATGGAGGTGAGCTTGTGTAGGAGTCTTTAATTAATGGCAGGTAGTTTCTGAAATTAAGGAGTAGTTTATAAACAGGTTACAAAAGGTCTTCAATAAAAACAAGGTTTGGGAAGCAGGAACCCATTGAAAGTTTTTAAACACCGATGTAGCATGATTCAATTGGTATTTTAGGGAGAATCACTTAGGGATTTACTGTTGACTGTTTACATATTTACTATATGCCAGCCACATAGTAAAATAATTTGGGAAAATAATGATGAGTCAAAACAGACCAATGTCTTTGATAGGCAGCCTCTAAGATGGCTCCAGTGACCCCCAACTCCTGGTATTTACACCCTTGGGTGTGGGCTGAACAGTGACTCAGCTTTAATAAATAGAATAGGACAAAGGTGAAGGGATGTCATTCCAAAGGTTAGGTTACCCAAAGACTGTGACTTCCATCTTGCTCGCTCTCTGCTGCTCTTTCTCATGTGCATGCTTGCTCTGAGGGAATCCAGCTGCCATATTGTGAGCTGCTCTATGGAGAGGCCCACCTGGCAGGAACTGAGCAAGGTCTTCAGCCAACAGCCAGAGAACTGTGTCCCTCAGTCCAATAGCCTATGAGGAATGAATCCTGTGAACAACCGTATGAAGGGGCTGGAAATGGGTCCTTCACATGCGGCTGCATCCCCATCCAACACTTTGCACCTTGAACTAGATGCATCCACTTAAGCCACATCTGGATTCCTGACTCACTGCAATACCAACTGCAATAATAAACATTTTTGAAGCTACTATGTTTGGGGATAATTGTTATTCAGCAATGGATAACTAATACAGTCATTGTCTTCATGGCACTTATAGCCTAGTGGGGGCAAAAGATGTCCATTAAATATGATAGCAATTGGTGTGGCCTTGCAGCTGTGCCAGGTGTGGTGGGAGAGAGCTGCATGGACTTACGAGGCTACACCATGGAGCAGCCTGATGGTCTCTGAGTGGTCAGTGATGGCTCTGCTGGGAAATGATGGTGAAGCTGGGATTTGAAGAGTATATCACATCCACTTGGCACTCTGGGATGGGAAGAACAGTTCTGACAGTAGAACTAAGCACATGCAAATGTCTCATGAAAGGAGGAAGCCTGAAGGATGCGGAGGGCTGAAAAGATACTTGAGGCTACAGTCCAGGAGCAGCTGGAGGAGGCGGCTGGGGCTAGACCCCATAGCTTCTCATAGGTCAAGTTAAGGAGTCTGGTCTTTATTCTCAGCCCAAGGAGAAGGGTTCTAGCAGGGAAGCAGCATGCTCAGATGTTCAATTTTATTTTATTTTATTTTATTTTTTTAAAGATTTTATTTATTTATTAGAGAGAGAGAGAGCACAAGTAGGCAGAGTGGCAGGCAGAGGGAGAGGGAGAAGCAGGCTCTCTGCTGAGCAGGGAGCCGGATGTGGGGCTCGATCCCAGGACCCCGGGATCATGACCTGAGCCGAAGGCAGCCGCTTAACCGACTGAGCCACCCAGGCACCCCTCAGATGTTCAATTTTAAAAGTTCACTCAGGCAGTAGAGAGTGGATTGTACAAGGACCAGGGTGGATCAGGAGACCAGTCTGGAGGCTCCTGCAATTATCCAGTCTAAGAAACTAGATTGGATGTGTGCCAGTGGGGAGATGAAGATGGATGGACAGTCTTGAGACATTTCTAGGAGGCGAAATTGGTAGGACTTGATGGTTTGAACAAGGAAGGGTGAGGAGGAAGAAGTTGTCAAGACTGACTCATAATGTTTTTAACACAGGAGAGGCAGGAAGAAGGGAAGATATTCAATTATCTATGTAAGTGGTCATGAAGACGCCAAGGCATTGACAGTAGAACTGGCAGAAAGATCCCCAGGGCATTGTAGAAAAAAAAAAAAAAAATCAATAAGCTTTAGTAGCTGATTGGCTGTAGGGTGAAGGCCTTTTGGGAAAAGAAAGACTCTAGAAGGACATCAGCCCCAAGTGTTTTTGCTATCTCTTTCTTGAATATGCAGAGTGTGATTATGAATACATATTACATGAAATACCCTCAAATCTGTCCATCAATACAGAAGGGAGCAGGTCTGTGAATGGTTAGGGGAAGCAGCACAAGAAGAGAATAATAAAGCTTTTCAGCATCAACAAAGTATGATTATTAAAGCCAAAGGAAAAAAAAAAAACACTGTTTTAATGGATCCATTAGACACGCTTTGGGACTTATTGCATCCATAGAAACTGACCTGGATGCACTGAATGGTAGAAAACCACGTTCCTACTTGAACAGGGTTGTGCTGATTTTTAGTATAGAACTCTTAGTCCCAACGTATTTGAATGATTTTGATTTGGGGGGACTCATTTGCAGCAATTGCAAACTAGATACAGTTCCATGTATAGAGGATCAAAGGATATACATATATATGTATATATACACACCCACAAATGCATTTAGTATATGATATACCAATATTTAGTATAACATATCATTACTATAATATATAATATTATATATAACGGGCAGATATAGGTAATATTTTAAATAAATTATATTAATTTATAATTTAGTTTATTATTTAAAATGTATTTAAAATAAATAAAAATTTATTCAATTTTAATTTATGTATTGATGTATTTATAAATGAAGGGTGTAATATGTAATATATGTAACATATGTTTTATATATATATATATATATATATCCTCCCTTAATTTATAGTATTCAAATCTTTAGTAATCATTCAACCCATTTGACGTCTGCAAGCAGGTGAGTGACGTACACTGTCACACTTACACTGTAGGACATTGGGGTCTGGTGAATAATGTCATTCACCCATAAAAGCATTCGATCTGGTCAAGATTAAGAATTTACATTCATGCACAGATAAATTTGGGCATAGAGGCCTTCTGCATTTCAACTCACCCCTCTACATTGTTGTTCAAGCTGATTAGGCTTGTAGATAGTTGGGTGACTTTAACAACAAATAAAGGCCCTTCACTCTATTTTTGAGACGAGAAAGACAACACAGAGAAGGATGGCCACTGCAATTGTCTCCTGAGCGATCTCTCTGCTTCACTCTTGCTCCCACAATCCGTTCTCCACAGGGCAGTCAGGGTGGCTTTCAGAAAGTTAAGTCACATCCTGTCATTCTGTCATCAAACCTTCTACAGTTGCTTCCCATCTGACTTGAAACGAAATCCTTACAACAGCCTTGGAACCTAGGTGAACAGGACCCCTGACTGCCTCTCTCTTTCCATCTCTTTCCTCACTCATCCCTTGCTCATGATCAAACCACACCAGTTTTATTTTTAAACCTGGACCATGTCAAACCTGGCCCTGCCACAGGGCCTTTGCAATTGCTGTTCCCTCTGGCAGGAACACACTTTCCCTGGAGTTTCTGGTGGCTGGCTTCTTCTCATTCAAGACTAGATCCAAATGGAACCTCAGGTGAAGGCTCTCCCCTCCTCCTCTGGCCCTGTGTTCCATGATGCTGGATTACCATAGGAGCACTTTTATCATTTTCTGAAATTATCTTATGTATTATATATCTTAATTATTCATTATATTATATATGTATTCACTGGTTTTTGGCTGTGTCTCTCAGTTGGGTGCCACCTCCATGAGGTGTCCTTTTCAGTGTTCTTCATTTGAACATTGCTGTATCTCCAGATTCTTATGACACTTGACACTTCATAGGTCTCAAAAATTTTTTTTTTGAAATGGAGTCATTGAATGGATTGGCCTAAGCCACTCCAAATGCTTCAAGGCTAGTTTTGGGTGTGTCATGGTGACCATTCTCCTAGGTAAAGCTTTGAACATACTCAAATTCATTGCCATACAATCCCCGCCATACAAACAGAACCCCATGGTGACCGCCAACCTGGCCCGTGAGTGAATGGGCTTGGCAGGGCAGCACTTAGTTACACATTCTAGTGAGGTATAGTATTGGTCATACAACTCCTCCCAAGGCATAAGTTGGCTATTTTAAGAATAGTTTTATTGAGATATAATTCATGTCCCGTACAACTCATCTATTTAAAATACATATACAGTTTAATGACTTTAAGTATATTCACAGAATTGTGCAACCATCACCGCTGTCTAGTTCCAGAACATTCCCATCATCCCCAAAAGAAACCTCTTAACTCATTAGCACTCACTTCCCATTTTTCCCAATCCTACCTCCTTCTAATCCTAGGGAATCCCTAAACTACTTTCTGTCTCTATGGATTTGCCTATTCTGCACATTTCATATAGACAAAATTATACAATATGTGATCCTTTGTGACTGGCTTCTTTTTCTTCGCATAATGTTTTCAAGGTCCATCCATTTCGTAGCATGTATCCATACTCGATCCTATTTTATTGCCAAATACTCTATTTTGTTTGTCCATTCATTCATCTGCTGATGGATGTGAGGCTTATTTCCACTTTTGACTCTTCTGACTTTATGCTTTCAATCATCTTGGGTATACCCCCAGGAATGGAATTGCCGGGTCATATGGTAAACTCTGTGTTTATCCTTTTGAGGAACTGCCAGACCATTTTCCAAAGTGACTGCATTGTTTTCTAATGGGTGCCTGAGCTCTGGAGGGCCGGCCCGCTCGGCCAGCAACAGCCCTTCCAAGAGCCAGACACCAGGCCGATGCAGAATGCTGGCGAGGGCCCGTAAAGGAAGTGGCGATCCCCGCCAGACAAAAACCTGATTGTGGTAATGTGAATGGAGATTTGATGATATAACAAAGTGTTTCCCTGTTTGTGGTCTGGGAGAGGACTTCAGTGGTACAGGGACAAGGCATTAATCACACAGAGTCCCAAAGTGAGAACATAATACCCTTTTCATTGTCTGGTCCCTCCTTATGATTACTCAAAGAAGAAAGTCTCAGTGTGACGCTAATATGTCTTTAACACCTCTCTAACACTTGCAAATCTCCCTTTGGAAATGAGTGCAGGTCACTGGCTCATCAGAGCCTTCAGCAGGCAATGCTATGTGGCTAGAATTTAGCCTATATGTACCTAAACCATATATATATATATATATATATATAAGGCTATTTATTATATATATAACTGCATTTCTTTTTAAAACTTGTTTTAAAACGGGGGCTGGCTCAGTCAGTTAAGCGTGGGACTCTTGGTCTCCGCTCAGGTCTCGATCTCAGGGTGGTGAGTTCGAGCACGGTGCTGGGCTCCGCGCTAGGTGTGGAGCCTACTTAAAAATAAATAAATAAATAAATAAATAAATAAATAAATAAATAAATAAAATAGTTTTCCTTGTTTTAATCATATATATATATAACTATATATATATATAGTTATCTTCTATTTATGGAATACGATATTGATGTTCCATTGATAGCAGAGATACAGAGTTTCTTTTTAAAAATTTATTTAAAGTGGAAAAGTATTTTTAAAAATAAGCAACGGAAATAATTTTAGGTAGTCCATAGGGGATTTAAAAACAGTAAAGGCTCAGGGCACCTGGGTGGTTTAGTCTGTTAAGCATTTGCCTTTGGCTCAGGTCATGATCCCAGGGTCCTGGGATGGGGCTCCCTGCTCAGCAGGGAGCCTGCTTCTCCCTCTCCCTCTGCTGCTTGCTCTCTTTCTCCAATAAATAAATAAAATCTAAAAAAAAAAAAAAAAAGTAAAGGCTCTTAGCAGAATAATAGCTAAGTGTTCTTTTAAAACCTCTTTACTCTATGACAATCACAGTTGTAAGATTTTTTTTTTACACCAATCAACTTCGCTCAATACTGAGGAAACAGGGCACAGAGAGGCTAAGCAACTTGTTCAGGGTCACACAGCTAGGAAGTGGCAGGGCTGTGATACGTACTCAGGAAGTCAGTACTACCCCTTCAGTCATGAAGGTGGCATATGAATGACTGAAGTTTGGAAAGCCCAAGATTAGTGATGCATTTCAGAATGCCACCAGCTCACAGTGACTCTTGAACTGCCTTCTCCCCGCCTCCTTCCATGGAGTGGGTCCCAGCCATGCGCTTGGACTGCAGGACCATGCTCTTCTAGCTAATGTCCACGAAACAGTGGCAAGACTTGATCCAGGCAGGGCAAGTCCAGCTCTCCCCTGAGAGTTTGGGGTTAGCATGGCAAGGGATGTGGTCTCCACAGTGGCACTGAAATATGTCAGCCGGGGAGCCTTGGACACCTATATTTTCTGCAGACTGTAGTCAGTCTAGAAAGAGAAGAACGAAAACATGCAGAGAAGCAGAGTGGAGAGGTGGGATCTCCCCGGATGCCACGTCGGGCTGCACCCAAGCCCTTGCTCTGGACTGATCACCTGTTTTCTGTGATAAATGTCCCTTTTAACCTAAGCTAGGTTTTTTTTTTAAATGAAAACAATTTTATTTTATTTATTTATTTATTTATTTTTAAGTAGGCTCCACACCCAGTGCGGAGTCCAACTCGGGGCTCGAACTCACCACCCTGAGATCGAGACCTGAGCGGGACTAGGAGTCCCACGCTTAACCGACTGAGCCAGCCCCCGTTTTAAAACAAGTTTTAAAAAGAAAGGCAGGGCCCCTGGGTGGCTCAGTTGGCTAAGCCTCTGCCTTGGGCTCGGGTCATGATCCCGACTCCCAGGATCCAGCCCTGCATCAGGCTTCCCACCCAGTGGGGAGTCTTGCTTCTCCCTCTGACCATCCCCTCTCTCGTGCTCTCTCACTCTCACTCTCTTTCTCTCAAATGAATAAATAATATCTATTTTTTTAATTTTAATTTTTTAAAGATTTTATTTATTTGACAGAGAATGAGAGAGCACATGTAGGGGGAGGAGCAGAGGGAGAGGGAGAAGCAGGCTCCCTACCAAGCAGGGAGCCGGATTTGGGGCTCGATGGGGACCCTGGGATCATGACCCCAGCTGAAGGCAGACACGGAACCGACTGAGCCACCCAGACGCCGCAAATAAAATCTTTAGAAAAATAAAAAAAGAAATAAAAAGAAATGCAAAGTATGTGGGAGCAAAAGGGGGAGGGGAAACTCAAGATCTGCAGGAAGAGCTTTCAGGACTGGGATGAGTACCCTCAAGGGTAGATTATTCATTCTTTCCTTGATTCATCCCAGCTAGAATATACCGAGCATCACGGTGTGCCCAGAATGCTTCCTGGCCTTAGCAACACAGGGGCGAATGCGATAGGAAGGCCTCCATTCACAGGCAGCTTGTCTCCGGGGTGGTGAAAGACACTCTTGAAGATCATGCACACACATGCTTGGGCATAGGGAGCCCCCTTAGGTGTTTCAGCAAGAAAGTGATTTGATTAGGTCTCCAATTCAGAAGAGTGATTCTGGCAGAGAAGTTTGTAGGAAATGGGGGGTGGGCCGGGGAGAAGACACCAGGGGTAGGAAGACTGGGAGATTTGAACCCATGATCTAATGGTACATCTCATCACGGGCAGCAGAATGCTTATTATATGCCGGGCAGTGTACCAAAAATTTTACTTCTACCATCTCAGTTGAGCCTCACAGCACCTCTGTGAGGCAGATACAATGACTACCCGTATTTCAGAGGAATTCTCCAGCTAAAGAAAAAGTCAAAATGGAAATTACAGTCCAATTGGGACTGAACAATGGGAACAGAGCGCTCTATATGCAAACCTGTGGGATGAGGACAAAGCAGCATGCCGAGGGAAAGGCACAGTTTTAAGATGCATATACTAGGAAAAAAATTTAAAGAGATTGGTAATAAACATTTTAACTCAAGAAACTTGGAAAGAATAACAAAATAATTTCAAAAAGAATAAAAGACAGGAATGGATAAAGTCAAATGTAAAAATTGATAAAATAGAAACCAAAAATAGCGGGGTGGGTGGGGGCAGAGAGGGTGGGATTTGATCATTTCACAGATGAGAAGTTGAAGCTCAAAAAAAGGTTAAATATGGGGAGCCTGGGTGGCTCAGTTGGTTAAGCATCTGGCTCTTGATTTCAGCTGGGGTCATGATCTCAGGGTCCTGGAATGGAGCCCCGAGTAGGGTTCCCCACTTAGTGGGGAGTCTGCTTGTCTCCCTCTGCCCCTTCCCCTGCTTGCGCATGCTGTCTGTCTCTATCTCTAAAATAAATAATAATAATAATAATAAAAAGTTAAATAATGTGTCCAAACCTGACAGTTAGCAAGGGGCAGAAGAATTGACACTTGGATCTGGATCTCTCTAGATTCCAGAGCCTGATTTTCTTCCCTTCCCTTTCCTTTTCTTTCTTAAGATTTTTATTTTTTAAATAACCTCTACACCCAACGTGGGGCTTGAACCCACAATCCCAAGATCAAGAATCACATGCCTCACTGACTGAGCCAACCAGGCACCCCCAGAGCCTGATTTCTTAACTACAGAGGGTTTGACCTATAAGAGCTCTCAGATGCTGACCATTCTTCTTTGTCTGACAGAAAATGCCCACTATTTGGCCCTAGGTGGCCCCTTCTGCCAGCCCTGCTATGTGACATGAGTGCTGAGGTGGGGATCCTGGAGTGGGAAATTCACTCTGTTCAGCCAGCCTCACCTGGGGAAGTACACAGATGACGAACTGAAGGACCACTGATGTTTCTGTACATAAAGGAGCAACTCTGGACGGTCAGTCACATCCTGAACTCAGAGGGTGACCATCTGGTTCCGATGGGTCCAGGACTTTCCCAGTTTTAGCACGAAAATTTCCATGTACTGGAAAACCCCTCAGTCCTGAGCAAGCTGGGATGGTTGGTCACCTTAGCAGATTGCCCCCAGTGCTTGGGAATTCCAGAACATTCTGATGGTAGAGTCCCGAGAGTCTGGGCCAGTGGTCTTCAAGGACAGACTAAGCACGAACATCTGTGTACCCAAAGCACCTACTGCAAATGAGCATGCCTGCCCCGCCGCCCTGTCCTGGCTAATGGAGGGTTTACTGGGATGTGGCCCAAGACTCTGCGTATCCCCAGGGATTTTTTTATACACACTTAAGTTTGGAGGATCAAGCTTCTTTTTTTTTTTTTTTTTAAAGATTTTTAATTTATTTATTTGACAGAGAGAGAGCACAAGTAGGCAGAGTGGCAGGCAGAGGGAGAGGGAGAAGCAGGCTCTCTGCTGAGCAGGGAGCCAGATGTGGGACTCGATCCCAGGACCCTGGGATCATGACCTGAGCCGAAGGCAGTTGCTTAACCAACTGAGCCACCTAGGTGCCCCGAGGATCAAGCTTCTTAAATTATAGAATTCCAGGCCCATGATGAAGACTGATAGCAGCCTCTGTGGTCAGGGTTGTGGGTGAGAAGGAGGGCACAGCAAGAAACTGGGCTTCAGATGTGAACAGGCACCTGACTTCCCATTTGTTCCGGTGCAATAAAATGAGCACCCCATGCCTCAGTTTTCTTATGTATAAAATGGGGATAATTAAAGGATATAGTACATGCACCCCCACCCCCCCCACCCCCCGCCCGGGAACTGCATGATAAATTTCACTTCCTCTTTTTCGACTGTGATCGAGAATCAGTATAAGAAACAGGCAGAGGAAGCATTTCTGCACATGTAGACACAGCTTTTCAGAATATGTTTCCATTATGACCCCAATTTAAAAAATCTCCTATGAAGTATCTTTCAGAACTTAGCATCTGAAAAATAAAGTCTTTCCCTGCCCTCCCACCCTCTTCCCCGCCCCCGAATTTGTTCTGTTTCCTTCCAGATTTCTCCTCTTTATGGCTTGGCTCTTAGAAATTTCAAATGCTGAAAATATAATCATTTAAAAGCAACCCTTGGGTGGGTGGGGGGGTGGTGCCTGGGTGGCTCAGTCAGTTAAATGTCTGCCTTTGGCTCAGGTCATGATCTCAGGGTCCTGGAATCGAGCCCCGCTTCGGCCTCTCTGCTCAGTGGGAAGCCTGCTTCTCCCTCTGCCTCTGCCATTTCCTACCCGCCACTCCCTACTTGTGCTCTCTGGCTCTCTCTATGATATAAATAAATAAAATCTTTTAAAAAATAAATAACAAACAGCAGCCCTTGGAGTGCCTGGCTGCCTCAGTTGGTAGATCTTGTGACTCTTGATCTTGGGGTCATAAGTTCAAGCCTCACGCTGGGTATAGAGCTTACTTAAAAAAGAAAATTTTCTTTCTTTCTTTTTTTTTTTTTAAAGAAAATCTTAAAAAAAAAAGCAATTCTAAGTCATCTGTCCTCCTTCTAAGGGACTCTATATCTATTGAATTGTTCTTATTGCATGCCTATTATTGATTTTTTAAAGCTCTTTGTTTGGAAGTCATTATAGTATCATGGGAAGTTGCAAAGATAGCGGAGTGAGCTCCTATGGACCCTTCCTCCAGTTTCCCTTTGGTGACGTCTTCCTTATCTAGAGGACAATATCGTAACCAGGCAATTGACAGAGGTTCCATATGTGCCTGTGGAGTTCTGTGCCTACTCTGTTACGTATGTGAGCACCACCGTGGTCAAGGTTGGGCACTGTTCCATCACCACGAAGATCTCATACTTTCCTACCCTCCCGCTTTCAGTTAGACCCACTCATCACCATGCTAACCCCAGCACCACTGACCTCTTCTCTGTCTTTATTATCTTGTCATTTCCATATAAATGGAAGCATACAGTGTGACCTTGTGAAGTTGGCTTTTTTTTACTCAAGAGAATGTTCTTGAGATTGACCCAAGTCGTTGCGTCTACCAAGAGTTCATTCCTTTTCAGGGCTGAGTAATTTTCCACGTATTATTATACGTAATATATCATATTATAAATATCCTACTGTATTAGTAATAGTGTATTACGTAAGTCACCACAAAACCATTCTGAGCTAAAAGCGAAGCTATGAGTAGGATATTTTACCAAAAATCTACTCTTCACTGTGTGCCAGGCAGTGTTCCTGGACTGACTCATTGGATTCTCCAAACAGCTCTGGGAGCTGTTGGCTATTGCTTATCTCCCTTTGATAGAGAAGGAAAATGAGGCCCAGAGAGGTTAAGACACTTGTTTGAGGTCACAAAGTCAGGCAGTCTGGGCCAGAGCCCAGGCTCTCGATCATGACCCCTACCTGCCTGCACCGCTGTGCACCTGCCATCTCATCCACGTGTCTCCTGGGCACACCCAGTGGGACCTGCTTCCCTGGGAGATCATTGGTGCCATGGCTTGCCAAGCAGATGTGATTCAACACATTCAATCCAAGTTGTAGGGGTCAAATTCCGTGGGCTTGCTTTCTTTTCTTTCTTTCTTTTTTTTTTTAGTTAGTAATCTCTATACCCATGACCCCGAGATCAAGAGTCACATGCTCTTCCGACTGAGCCCTCTAGGCACCACCTTGGGCTTGCTTTCTTGACTATAGAGCATGTCTGTGGATAGAATACCAGACAGTAAATAGTAAGATTTTAGTTGAAATTTGAGATTCACAGAACCAAAGGTGAGTGGAAGGAACATGAAATATGTCAATCTTACGGGTATCACCTGTGTTTTTACATAGAATTATAGAAGATTCAATTTTTTTTTTTTAAGATTTTTATTTATTTATTTATTTATTTAACAGAGATAGACAGCATAAGTAGGCAGAGTGGCAGATAGAGGGAGAGGGAGAAGCAGGCTCTCTGCCGAGCAGGGAGCCCGATGCGGGGCTCGATCCCAGGACCCTGGGATCATGACCTGAGCGGAAGGCAGATGCTTAACGACTGAGCCACCCAGGCGCCCCACATTTAATATTTTATAGTGTCTTTTTAAAAAAATGTTTTTTTTAAAAGACTTTTTTTTTTTAAGATTTTATTTATTTATTTATTTGAGAGAGAGACAGATATCATGAGCAGGAAGGGAGAGGTAGAAGGAGAAGCAGACTCCACTGAGCAGGGAGCCTAATGCTGGACTCGATCCCAGGACCCGGGGATCATGACCTGAGCCGAAAGCAGATGCTTCTTCTTTTTTTCTTTTTTAAAGATTTTGTTTATTTATTTGACAGAGAGAAACACAGCAAGAGAGGGAACACAAGCAGGGGGAGTGGGAGAGGGAGAAGCAGGCTTCCCGCTGAGCAGGGAACCCAATGCGGGGCTCGATCCCAGGGCCCTGGGACCATGACCCAAGCGGAAGGCAGACGCTTAACAACTGAGCCACCCAGGGGCCCAAAAATGTTTTGTTTTGTTTTTTTTTAAAGATTTTATTTATTTATTTGACAGAGAGAGACAGCCAGAGAGGGAACACAAGCAGGGGGAGTGGGAGAAGCAGGCTTCCCGCTTCAGACACTTAACGACTGAGCCACCTAGGTGCCCTAAAAATGTTTTTTATTATGGTAAAATATACATGACATGAAGTTAGCCACTTTAACCATTTTTTTAAAAAAGATTTTATTTATTTATTTGACAGAGAGAGAGGAGTACGTGAGATAGAGAGCACAGGGGGAGGCGCAAAGGGAGAGGGAGAAGCAGGCTCCCGGATGAGCAGGGAACCCAACGAGGGGCTCGATCCCAGGACCCTGGAATCATGACCTGAGCTGAAGGCAGATGCTTACAGACTGAGCCACCCAGGCCCCACTTTAACCAGTTTTGAATGTACAATTCAGTTACATTAATTGCATTAACAACGCTGTGCAACCATCACCCCTATTTCCAGAATTTTTCATTACCCCAAACAGAAACCATCCCTTTTAAGCAATAATTCCCCATTCCTGTAACTAGTTTCTGTTTCTATGAATTTGACTCTTCTAGATATTTCCTGTAAGTGAAATCATACCACATTTGTCCTTTTGTGTCTGGTTTCTTTTACTTAGCTTAATGTTCATCCATGTTGTAGTGTGTGTGAGAACCTCATTCCTTTTTAAGGCTGACTAGTATTCCATTGTATGCACACACCACATTTTGTTTGTACATTCCTCTGTGGATGGAAACTTAGGCTGTTTTTACCTCCTCCTTCCTCTTCTTCCTCCCTCCTCCTCTCTCCTCTTCCTTCTTCTTTTAAAGTAAGCTTCATGCCTAGCACGTAGCCCAGCGCAGGACTTGAACTCACGACCCTGAGATCAAGACCTAAGCTGAGATCAAGAGTCGGACGCTTAACCAACAGAGCCACCCAGATGCCCCTTTACCCTCTGATATTGTGAATAGTGCTATAATGCACAAGGGTGTACGAGTTTCTGTTTGAGTGCTTGTTTTCAATTCTTTTGGGTTCCAGCTAGGAATAGAATTGCTGGTCACATGGTAATTCTATGTTTAACTTTTTAAGGAACCCCCTGATTAAATTTTTGAACAGAATGTTTCCCAAAAGGAGGAGAAGAAGTAGACAAAGGAAAAAAAAACCACACCTAAACCTCAGAGCCTGGCTCAGAAGAGGTGTTTTGCACTGATTATGTTTTTCCCCTTCCTATCAAGCATTCCATCTCTAATTCTGCTCGTTCACATTCAGAAAGAGAGACTTAGAAAAATATAGCTTGGGGTTTTCTTTTAAGGCAAGTCTTTTCTTCAGAAGTCCTGATAAAATAAAACTTCTCTAGAACTTGAAACTGTATTTGAAAACCATGCTTGATCCTCAAGCCAAAATAAGCCTCTTTTTCTGAGCATACGTTGGCTTTACTGTTTGAGGATACACATGAGTGACTGCACACAATTACACGCTAGACCAGTATGAGGCAAACTGTATTAATGCATTTCTTTTTCTCAAAGGTGTGTTCCCTTGAATTTTCAAACTTCCTGGCCAGATCACAATGAGTAAGTCAATTTTCCTCATGAGACCTCGCTTTATAAGTAGGCAAGGTGCTAATTATCTTAAATCTGCAATATTTGATTTCACTGCCTATGTGACTTTTCTAAGATTGAAACTCAGTCACCAAGGTATAATCAATTGACGATAAAATTCTTTAGGAAAGTCAAAATATTTCAAGAATCTTAAATATTCTATGTGCAGATAGGGTGAAATATGCTCTCAATCCATGGGACCAGAGCATGTGGTAAACACAACTCCCCAAAGAAGAAGAAAAAAAAAAAATCCACCCTGCCTCTACACTGGGCACACTTTGCTGTATGTATGTTCTTAGATCGAAAGCTCCCCTAGACGAGTTCTGAGAAGCAATTTGTTATTTTTCTCTAAACCTTTCGGTCATGGCCAGACTTTCCTACTAGTTGAATCAGTCCGCTGCAAGAATGTGCTTGCGTGATATTTAATCCCTTACTGGGAGCCCAGAGAGGGTTTCTTGCCAGAACTAGAAATTGCCTCTTTTACAAATTCCCTTTCCTAAGCAAGCTCTGATAATTTACATGTGGGGCTGCTAACACCCTATCAGTGTATTTTTAAACAAGAGAAAAGGGCTCCACCTTGTATCATAAATTACAGTAACCTCATTTCTAACTACAGAGATGCAGTTCCCGTGAGCAGAAACAAGTCTATTTCAGCGTCTCAGGGATAGCAGAAACTTTCTAATACAATTGCAGAGCTATCCGACCAGCGGCAGGCTGGTAGAAGGGCTCTGGGGGTGGAGGTGGGGGTGAGGGAGCCTCGTTTGCCTCGTTTCCGTGGTGGAAATGCACCCACCGTGCTTGACGTCTGACTTCTACCTGATGTTCCTAGAAGCGGAGTCGGGAAGACATGTATCGATCAGAGTCAGTACAAGGGGCTCTGAGAACCACCATACCAGGCCCTCCAACTCTCCTTTGACTCAAGACACAAGGACCTAAATCTCCGGAAGCAGGAACATCCCATTCTTCTTCCCTGGACAAAGTTAAAACAGGTTTTGCTACACCCGTATTCTGTCTCCATACAAAATCCCAGAGGCTCTGCTAATCCTTTCCGAGTAACAGAATTTACTTAAATTGTTCCAAAGTTAATATTAAACCTCAACCACTGTCCTGATCCAGAGGATAAGCATTCTGAGAAATCAAATATTTTTTTGTATAAAAAAAAAAAAGCGTCTCTCATTAATGCCTCCCTTTTGTGGAGCTAATGCCATTTAAAAATAATTGTCACATGTACTTTAGGCTTTAGAGTTATTTTAACAAAACGTTCTTGTCATGTTGATGTCATTCTAATGACATGTTATTGGTATTTTGGTTTTCAAAATGTGGATGTTTCCCAGGAAACTGACCAGTGGGAAGGAAGGTGGGTGGAAATTGAAAGTACGTCAGAAACGGCAAGCTAAGGTTCTGGTTAACGCTCCTAGCTTAGGTTCTAGGGTGGCTATATTTTCTAGGGAGGAAAAGCTTTCTGGTTTCTTAGGACAAAAAGGAAAGAAAAAGTCCCTTCTCTGGGCTCCTCTGAGCTTCCTTTGCACCGGGTGCAAATCTCTGTGTGAGATTTCTCTAATGTTTTCCACGCAGATTTGGTGCTACTGATCTCTCTCTTTATTCTGTTCGATGAGGCTCTGCATCCAAGAGCTGGCTTCTTTGTCTCCTTAACCCTCGCCAGCGCCCAGAAAACCACCTGGATTTGTTTGTGGAATGAGTGACATGAATGACTTTTCAAACTCAAAGATGCCATTGGGCTTTCAAGATTCAGATGGGCGCATCTTTTTCATGAATCCATCCTACACAACTGAGCCCCCTTTAAGCCCACTACGATTATGGCTTTATTTAGCGATGGATGCTGTTGCAGGTTGCACAGGGTGAAGGTTTTAGCAAGCACAGGGCCTGTGGTGTGGGTCAAGGTGGGAAGCTAGTGAGTGGGCAGAGAGCAAGGAGTGTGGGGTTGAAAAGGCTTCACGGCTGACTGGTCCAAAGGAAGCTTCACTCACTAAATGTTGTTCCTGTCTCTGCCTTCCTTCTTCCTCCCTCCTCCTCCTCTTCCTATTTTTTTTTTTTCCAGCTAATTTTAAAACTTGTGGCAAAATATCCATAACCTAAAGCTTCCCATTTTAGCCACATTAAGTGTATCGTTCGGTGACATTAAATACATTCCCGTTGTTGTGCAACCATCAGCATCAGCTGTCTCTGAAGCTTTGTCATCGTCCCCAACGGAAACTGTCCCCATTAAACACGAACTCCTCGCTCTCCCCAGCCCCCGATGCCCCTCTCCCAGCCCTTGGCAATCACCATTCTGTTCTCTGGCTCTATGAATTTGTTCTGGGTACCTCATCTAAGTGGGATCATATGCGATTTGTCCTTTTGTGTCTGGCTTATTTCCCTCAATATAATGTCTTCAAAGTCCATCCATACTGTAGCCTGTGTCTGAGTATCTTTCCTTTTGAAGGCCGCATAGTATTCCGTTGTGTGTATCCACCCCATTTTGTTTATGCGCTCATCTGTTGATGGATGCCTGGGCTGTTCCCACCCTTTGGTCGCTGTGAATAGTGCTGCTGTGAACATGGGTGTGGACACATCTGTTCGAGCCACCTCCCCCTTCAAAAGCGGGCTCTATTCTCACGCCAAATATTGTTGGTATAGGTTCTGGAACAACCTCACACCTCCTCCTTCCTCCTAGAGGTCTTCCTCGGCCCCCCCTTTCTTTCTTTCTTTCTTTCTTCTTTCTTTTTTTTTAAGATTTTATTTATTTACTTGACAGAGAGAGACACAGCGAGAGAGGGAACACAAGCAGGGGGAGTGGGAGAGGGAGAAGCAGGCTTCCCGCTGAGCAGGGAGCCCGATGCGGGGCTCGATCCCAGGATGCTGGGATCATGACCTGAGCCGAAAGCAGGCACTTAATGACTGAGCCACCCAGGGCCCTCCCCCGCTTTCTAAAAGAGCCCCCCGCCCCCACTGTCACTCTCTAGCCTTCCCCTTGCCTTTCTATTTCTTGTACCTTAGATCTCGATCTGCTTATTAACTGTCTCCAGGGACTATTATGTAAATTTTAGGACAGCAGGGATGGGTCTTGGCTATATTCCAGCTCTTAGAAGAGTGTCTGGCATATAGTAGGTGCTCAATAAAAACATGTTGAATGACTAAGGGACAGCTGGCTGCCTTATTTCTCCTATCTACCACTCACTGCACCTGGAGCACAGCTGGGGCCCTGACCGAGTTTAAGAAACGTACCTGTAAGGCGGGTAGAAAAGTCAGCAGCCCTGCCCCCGAGGCGTCTGGACAAACACCAGCGTAGGTACGTCCGTAGCCAGAGGCCTGAGCCGAGCTTTTGAGTTGTTGGGCATTTTGAACAGTCCAGGTGGAGAATCACTGACTCTTCACCTTGCCCTTCCTAGGGCTTGGTCTGACACACGGCCTTGACGCCCAAGGGCCCGAGCAAGCTCTGACTCACACCTGCTCACGAAGGTGAGTCAGGCTTCCGTGAGGCTAGCGCATGGCACGTGACCGTCTCATTTCAAAACAAACCCACCTCCTCTGCTTGCTTCAAATTGTTTTATGCAAAAACATTGCCTCGTGGTGTCCCCTGGCTCAGCCGACTGCTGTTTCCTTCCAGATGGGTCAGTTTGGGGAACTTTTCCTTCTCCCTCTTTCTCTCTTTTCTTTCCTGTTCTTGTGGTTTCTCAAAGATCCCCACTTGCTTATGTACAGACCAGCTGCAGGGCAGAGGGACAGCCCTGCTTCCTTCAGCATTTAGCAAAGCAGAAAGCCCCAGGGAGCAGGCTGGAAATGGGAAGTGCCCCCCCCTGCACCCCCCAGGCCTTACACTCAGCCACCTGCTTTGTCTGAGGTCGAAGGGGACTAATGAATGCCCTTTGCCAACTCACAAACCTATTATTTGGTTTCCTACTAGTTTGTGTATGTTAGAAATAAGCCATCAACTAGCTCCCCAACTAGCTGTGTAAACTTGGACAAGTTCCTGAACTCCTCTGGGCCTTAAGTGTCTTCATTTCTAGAATCAAGCAGTTGGATCGACAACAAACCACAACAAGAAGGAATGTCATGAGCGTGGGCATGACACTGATGAGCTGGAATTCCACAGAACTCATTCTGGAAAGGGTCTTTGCAGGAAATCGCTGGAGTCCCAGCTTTGCTCTGACGTTCTCAGCTTGGATGTCTCCAGAGCTCCCAGACCCATCTGTGGAAATCCTGGAAACCAGGGTCTTAGTGGTGGGAAATTAGAAGGCAGTTTATCTCAGAGCAGGAGTTCTCTGCGGGGATTTTGTCCTCGGGGCATGTGGAGATGTCTGGAGGTAGTTTGGTTGTCCCAACTCAAGGGAGGGCTGCTAGTTGCATCTAGTGGGTAGAGGCCAGGGATGGTGCTAACCCTCCCGCAGTGCACAAAGCAGCTCCGCAACCAAGGACTATCCAGCCTCGAAGGTCAGTAGTGCTGAGGCTGAGAAATGGTGCCTGCTGGTGGGTCTGGTCCGGGCCGTCTGTAAAAGCTCCTTCACTCTGGCAAGCGCTCTCCTTCGTTTCAATTTAGGGCCCAGATCCCAGGCCAGGACTTCTGCAACGACTCTTCTCCCAACTGAGATTCCCTCTGTACCCACAGCCCCTTCCACCCAGGTGCCTGTTGATTGACCCACATGGATCCATGGGATTCAGCTGTGATTTCTCGATTTCATTCATTCACTCAACAAACATTTCCTGAGCACCCCCTCTGCACCTGACCCCGCGGTAGGAGAACATGAGAGGGGGCGATGCCCTCGGCTCCCCTACCTTCACCAAATGATGATTTGAAGGACAACAGAGGAGTCCCCCCCAACCGGCTCAGGGGCGTGGGTGAGCAGGGACCAGAGTGCCGCACCACCACCCATACTCCCTCCGAACCACATCCCTGCACGTTGCGCCGGGGCTCCCAGGCCGGGCTCAGTGTGTGAGTGACCGAGCTGTGGAAAGCCCAGGGTTAGCGATGCGTTCTGGAAGCCACCAGCTCCATCAGCTGCCTGGCTTGAACGGAGACCCTGCTCTTCCAGCTGCTGTTGACTGGACTAGGGGCTGGCAGAAAATGCGGGCTCTGCAGGAAACTTTGCAGGGGAGCGGGGGCAGGAGGTTTACGTGGCAAACCCTTGTACTCTTGAATACACCTTAGACCTAGTTTGCTCAAACTCTTCCACCTCTGCTTCTTTCTCCTCACTCTCCTTCCCTCGTCCCACGTCGCCAAGTTCACCCTTGACTTTCCCTTCCTTCCTCCCCCGTCCCCCTCCCAAGCACCCCAGCTCTCCAACCTGGTCTCTGTCTCCAGAGGAGAGATGAGCTTCCTTGAGCTGCATGTGGAGGTCCATTTCCTCAGGGGCCACTTGGAGCCCTCTGTAGCCCTCACTCTCCAGACCTCCCTGCCCCCACCAAATACACTTCCTGTTGGTTCCCGCCTCCCCAATTCCCTCAGCCCATCTGGGTCTGGCAAAAACTTCTTTGACCACACTTCCCCCCACCAGCCTGGAGATGCCATGGAACTCTCCAGAAGCTTAGCCCTTCTTCTCAAGGCAGCCCGGTGGTTACAGGTAAAGGCTCTCCATCATTTCGCAGCTGTGTGCTTTGGACCTACTTAGTCTCACTGTGCTCTGGTTTCCTCGTCTCTAAGATGTGCAAAATGATTGTCCCTGCCTCTCAGGGTTTTGTGGAGGTTAGATGAGTGAATATATATAAAACGCTCAGAACAGCATTTGGCACATAAGCGCTCGATACTGATAGCACATTTTTTCCCCTTTTTGGGGCACCCCTCCAGATTAAGAACCTATGTGTTTCCTGTCCCGTAATATATCGATTGCTGTATTTGCTTAGAGCTACCACGTCTGCTGCTTCTCATTCATCCACACAGAGCTTCATCTCATCTAATCCTCGAGCCCTTGCTAGACGAGGGAGGGCCTATACATGGAAGCTTTGCAGGAAACACAGCTTCTTCTCTCAAGGAGCAAAACAAAAGTCATGAACACTGACCCAAAGACGTTTCGTTTGGCCTTCATCAGCAAAGTCAGCTTCATGGGTGCATGCACTGGGCAGGCCCCATGCTTAGTTGAAGGCTCGTTCTGCTGTCAATATCTTAAATTTCTTAATAATTTCAAACCAGGGGCCCTGCACTCTCAGTCTACATCGGGTCCTACAAATTATGAAGCTGTTCACAAGTTGGCAGGCAGAGTTAATTATTCTTCTTGACAGCTATTGAACTGCATTTAAAAATTGGGAGATTTCTCATACGAAAATATCTAGCTCCTCTGAAGAGGTCCTCAGGGTGGACAATGCTGAGCTGGTTTTTCAGCACAGCAAAAAATTACCTGGAACTGAACATCACCTTCCTCTTTGTACTTCCGGCAGGCTTCACTTCTTTCCTGCGCTGTCTGCATTGTGGGCTCTGGAGTCTGTGTCCCCAGATCTACTCTTTGCAATGCTCACATGAGTCACTTTACAGGATAGAGCAGTGTGCAAAATGGCCCGTGCACAGAGCTCTAGCTTTTCCTTAGAACCAGAACTGCCTCCTGTGTGGTCCATAGACAGGGCTGGTCTGCTGAATTTGATAGATTAGCTTTATGTCTCTGGAATCCAAGAAAACATTGGACTTGTACTTTGTATGTCTCTGCTTTTTTGTTCCTTTTTCTAGTATTCAGTGCCTGTAACTGATTGGAAAATAAAAAGAAACTGGTCCTGCAGCTTAGCTAGACCCGATGGATCTTTCCCTGCATCACGCTCCTCTCTGACTTTCTGCCTAGGCCGCCTTCTTCACTTCTAACCACAGGTAAACAGAGGTTTATATTCAATAAACAAAAAAGCAAACAAACAGAATCAAACAAACAAAATGAAACCTTTTGTAGATGGAGCCCCTGCTAGATTCCATGTCCTCAAGTGAGTTTCAAAGCTTGAGTTGGGTTGTGTTATTCCCACTTAATGGGGAAACTGAGCCTGAGAGAGATAAAGTAACTTGCCTTATTTACAAATTATGCTCTTGTGAGTAGACAACGAAGTAGGAGCCAGAAGCCCCTGTTTCAACACAAGTTCTCATAAAATGTGAGTTGGATGTAACCTGTTCCCTCTCCTGGCCTTGGTTTTCACACATATGACAGGGTTCTGGGTTCTGGGTTGAAGGAAGCAGTAGAATACAGAGGTTGAAGTAAAAGAATCTGGATCCGGCCTGCTTCAGGTTAAACTCAGTGTTGCCACTAAGCGATTGTGACTTTGGGTAAGCCACTTAGCTTCTGGAATCCTCAGTACTTTAAAAAAAATTTTTAAGTATATATTTTAAAAGATTCTATTTACTCACTTTATTTTATTTTTTTTAAAGATTTTATTTATTTATTTGACACAGAGAGAGAGAGAGAGAGAGCAGGGGAAGAGAAGGAGAGGGAGAGGAAGAGGAAGATTATCTCCAGCAGATTCTGCACTGAGGCCAGAGCTGGATGTGGAGCTCGATCCCAGGACCCTGAAACCATGACCTGAGCTGAAACCAAGAGTCGGTTGCTCAACTGACTGAGCCACCCCGGCGCCCCATGGAATTCTCAGTACTTTCATCCATAAAATGGGGTTAACGTAATCTCTGGCCACATGGGGCTGTCGGGGTGTTCCAATAATGCTTCGCATGGTGCTCTGCAAATAGAAGGCACTCAATAAAATTTAGCTGCTGTCATCAGAAATCCTGCTTGGCACATCACCCAGGCAGGCGCTCTGCCAGAAGATGTGCTGCTTTCTGGTTTCTCTCGTGCCCAGACTCATTTGGAACGTCGCGGCCAAGTCCAGACCCAGGCAGGTCCTTCCCCCGACCCTTCCTATTGGCTGAGAGTGGAGCCAATTATAAAACAGTAGCGCTTGACTGTCACTGATTGGAGGAGGCGAAGGAGCCACGAAGACCAGCGCCGTGTGCTCTCTGGATAGGATCCTGGGACAGAAGGAGGACATTGGGAGAAAAGCTGGTGAAATCAGAACAAAGTCTCTAGTTTAGTGACAAGTATTGCATCGCATCAATGTCAAATTTCTTCATCTTCATAAGTGAACTGTGGTTCTGTAACATGTTAATAACAGGGGAAGTCGGGTAAAGGTGACACAGAAACTCTGTATACAATCTGTTCAGCTCTTTTGTAAATCTCAAATTATTTCTATATAAAAATATGGGGGGCCGGAGGGAGAAAAGAGTACAGTTTAGACTGTTTCCCACCTTCCACCAAGATACATTAATATTATAGTCATACATTTTATTTTGGGGGGTATTATTTAAACTTTTAAGTATCTTATTTATTTTTTAAAAAATCATTACTTGCCATAGTACCAAGTTCATCAGATAGAAAAGGTTTTTGAATCTCCTTCTATCCCTTGCCTCAAGTGACCCAATTTCCTTCCTTGGAGAAAAGTTATCTTACAGGTTTCTCATGTATCTTCCCAGAGTTACTCTACGAATAAGCAAGCAGTCTCTGTGATGTGCGCTGTGCACGTTTGGTCTGTTTTTATTTCACAGTGCGTTTTGGAGATTGCTTCAGATCCGTGAAGAACTTCCTCATTCTTTTTTTATTGCTACGTAGTATTCCAGTTAATTAATTTATGCAGTTGGTCTCCCCTGGATGAACACTTACATAATTTTCTGCTCCTTTGCTCTTACAAACAGTGCTGCAATAAATAGCCCCCTACACTATTTCACGTGTGTGGGAGGCCATCTGAAGAATAAATTCCTAGGGGCTGTGCATGTATTTCGGAGAACAGGAAAAGCAAAGCTCAGCCAAATTTTTCCAATTCAGGACTCGAGAGGTGAGAAAACATATTCCCGAGCGCCAGCATTTTGTTTTGGAAGTGCCACGTTCGAGGAAAGGCTTATTGCTCCAGCACAACAGAGGCAAGAGGGCATGCTTCAAATAGCTAATCTGCCGATAATAACCTCCCGAAAGCAGAGAGACAGACAATAGTACCAATAGTTGACACACTTGAGAAATGACTTCAAGATAATGGGGGCTGGTAGCCATATGCCTGGTTCTTTCTTTCAAGAGGCAACACGTTTATTCCACCCAGGCAGCAGGAGACCCCACTGTTGGCATCGGCAATGATGAGCGCACTCTGTGGTCATTCTAGGGGTCCTTCTAGGAGTTTGTGTGTTTCCCTTACAGCCCTCTGAGCTGGCCTGGAAGAAAGATGCTTCCTGACCCTTTTCCTCTGCCTGCCAATGGAAAAAGAGGGCTTGTCTTGCTTGTTAGTTTAAAAAAAAAAAAAAGGGTCTTAAAAATCTTTTCCGTGGCTTGTGAAATCGAATTTTTCATTTCACTTGGAAAGAAAGACTTTATTTCATGAGTTTTTTATATCAGTCCCAGCTGGGGGCAATTGTCTCTGCTGTTCACAAGTCTATTCTACAAAACCCAGAGTAGGGACTCTGCCGCCAAAAGATATATTGATAATTAAGAAGGATAATACGATTATAATACCTACAGTGTTTGGAGAATTTATTGCTTTACATGTATCATCACCTTTAATTCTCCGACAACCTTGTGAGATAAAACTGTTATTATGTACCTGTTCTAGAAAGAAAACTGGGGTCTGCAGAGGTTAAATTATGTCCAAGTTTCTGCAGCCAGGAAATAGCAAAGAATCTGGATCTCTGTCCAAAACAAATGCTCTGGAACATAGTATAGCTGTGATTTTCAACCAGGGGTGATTTTGCCTCCCAGGGGACATTTGACAATGTCTGGAGACATTTTTGGTTGTCACGACAGAGTGGGGAGTGCTGTTAGCATCTAGCGAGGAGAGGCCAAGGATGCTGCTAAATATCCTACAGTGTACAGGACAGTTCCCCAGAGCAAAGGATTTTCCAGCCCCAGATGTCAAAAATGCCACATTTGAGAAATCTTGTGATATATGGACAGGTAGTCCCATCCAAGGCATTTCAGACTGATGTTTATATCCTCCACGTATTCAAATTAAATGCAGTGTGATCAGGATTGTAAGAATTTGAATTATACACATTTATTTTATTTTTTTGAAAATTAAAAAAATATATGCATTTAAAATAATGTTATATAAGATATTAAAAATGTCTGACCTCAAAATTTGATGTATTGTGAGTTTCCTCTCAAATTTGTCAAGAAACACAATTTTGGAGCTAGCAAGTTGAGTGGGCTATAAAGTATTTATGGTATAGCCCCATGACAATGCTGGTAAACTGGCAAAGAGAAACGTTTTGAATTATGCGATTTATTCAGTTGCAAATCCCTGGCAAAAAATACACCTGCCCTGTATGGATAACTGAATGGAAGAACGGCAGGCAGATTTTCATGTGCTTATAGGCACATAAATATTTTTGATTTATCTCAATCTATATAGATTTGCTATAAACTATCCTTTAACCGATACCCTAGGCTTGTGCATAATTCTTCACAAATTATTCCTCAGATAATTTGCACTTATCAAACTTGTAATTATCTCAACAAATACGAAGTTGTCTTTGAATGAGACTATTTCCATAGCATACAAAGCTGGATAATTTTAGATTGTTCCCGTGTGTGAGTCTCCCGGAACGTCTTTGGGCATCTGGAGGCGAAAAGTATGTTTATTCTTTAGTGAAAATGATTGCCATTGTCGTGAGAGATGCTGGAAGACAGGATGGAATGGCTCAGACCTTACAGCAGATGTCATTGGAAATGCCTCTTCAATCTCAGATGTTCCTTGAATGCTCTTTGTTAATGGGAGCTCCAGCAGGGATGGCGAGGAGACCTTGCCATCATGACAGAGGACCGCTTAGTGGCCCACCTCTTCTATTCGCGCCTATTCTCATTTCAGCCAATGAGTCACAGCAAGGTACAATGCGTTTCTCCAAAGATAGAAAGGGAGAGAGTAAAACAGGGGTCGGCAAACTTTTTCTGGAAAGGGCCAGATATTAACTATTTTAGGCTTTGAGGGCCAGATGGCCTCTGTTGGAATTACTAAACCCTGCCTTTGTGGTGTGAAATCAGCCATAAACAATAGATACACGAATGAGCGTGGTTGTTTTCCAGTAAAGCTTTATTTACAAAGGCAGGGAGCGGGCCTCATTTATCACACCCTGAAGTAAAGCATAAATATATAAAGATATAGATATGAATAGCTATAAACAGATACTTGGATTGTAGCAGAGAATGTTAATTGCTTCTTTACCCTCCATTTCCCCTTCTTCCTTAAGGACAGAGCCTCCATACTGTAGGGGCCAGCAATGCTCCCAGTGATGTGTCTCTATATCCTCGTCACTCTTGCCAATAAAGGTGATTCTTGAAGTGAAAGCAGAACATAGATGAGATGTCTGGGAATGCTCTGTCAAGAGGCCTCATCTAGCTGGTGGGTGATATTTTGCCTTCCATTTTTCTCTTTTTTCCTGCTTGGAACATGGGAATGATTGCTGGAACTCAAGTGGCCATTTTGTGACTAAGAGGGCAAGTCCAAGAACATGTCAGAAACATCCATCTTTTCTTTCTTTTTTTCTTTCCTCCTTTCTTTTTTTTTTAAGTTTGTTTATTTAACTAATCTCTACACCCATTGTGGGGCTTAAACTTACGGCCCTGAGATCAAGAGCCACATGCTCTACCTACTGAGCCAGCCAGGTGCCCCAGAAACCTGATCCTTTTACATCCTTGAGCCAATGAACCAAAGCCAGCAGTAACTGACCTCTGGACTTCTTCTTTTAGAGAGGAAACAACCCTTATAAGCTTAAGCCACCAGTTAAGTCGGGTCTCTGCTTGCTGCATAACCAAACTTCTGATACATGCTGATAAGGATAACAGACACATAGGGGCACCTGGGTAGCTCCATTGGTTGAGCATCTGACTCTTGTTTTAGCTCAGGTCATGATCTCAGCGTGGTGAGATCCAGCCCCGCGTCTGGCTCCTCGCTCAGTGGGGAGTCTGCTTGAAATTCTCTCCTCTCTCTCCCTCTACCCCTTCCCCTGCTCGATCTCTCTCTCTAACATAAATACATTTTTTTTTTTTTTTAGATTTTATTTATTTATTTGACAGAGAGAGACAGCAAGAGAGGGAAGACAAGCAGGGGGAATGGGAGACAGAGAAGCAGGCTTCCGGCTGAGCAGGGAGCCTGATGCTCAGTGGGGAGCCTGCTTCTCCCTCTCCCACTCCCCCTGCTTGTGCTCTTTCTCTCGCTCTCTCTCTCTGTCAAATAAATAAAATCTTTAAAAAAAATAAAAAAATCTTAAAAAAAATGATAACAGACATATAGTTCAGCTTGCAAATATTAGAAGTAAACAGTAAGTTAAGGCTGTTAACTATGAAGAGGCAGAGTTTTTAAAAAATTTTTTTATTTTTTGATGTGCTCTAAGAGATGGACATTTTTAAGACATTTTCCTTTACCAATAACAGAGTAGAATTCTTAAAAATCCCCTCTTATGTACTTGTCACACATACACAAAGGAAAAAGAAAAATTACTATATGAGGTGATGAATATGTTAATTAACTTGATTGTGATAATCACCTCACCACGTATACATTTATGAAACCATCAAGTTGTACACCTTAAATACATACAATTTTTATTTGTCTACACCTCAATAAAGCTGAAAAAAATCCTCACTAAATACCAAATACTCTAGCTTTTTTTTCACCAAATACTCTAGCTTTTTTTTTAGTACTATCACTATTTTTATTTATTTTTCTTTTTTTTAATTCACATATAATGTATTATTTATTTCAGAGGTACAGGCCTGTGATTCATCAGTCTTACACAGTTCACAGCGCTCACCACTACACATACCCTCCCCAATGTCCATCACTCATCCACCCCATCCCCCCACACCCCTCCCCTCCAGCAACCCTCAGTTTGTTTCCTGAGATTAAGAGTCTCTTATGGTTTGTCTCCCTCTCTGGTTTCAGCTTGTTTCATTTTTTCCTCTCTTCTCCTATAATCCTCTGCCTTGTTTCTTAATTTCCACATATCAGTGAGATCATATGATAATTGTCTTTCCCTGATTGAATTATTTCGCTTAGCATAATACCAGAGAGGCAGGGTTTATGACTGAAGACTCTGAGTCTATCAGAGCTGGTGGCCAGTCCTGACTCCAGTATTGACCTTGGATAATTACTCTCTCTATGCCTCAGTTTCCTTTTCTGCAACATAGGAATAATATTACATAGCATACGGTATTATTGAAAGACCATGGACAAATGCATACCTATGCATATATCAAGTGACTGGCACATAGTACGAGTCCCCAGAATAGTAGTCTAATATCATTGTTACTGTTACTATTAATTTGTTGGTCTGGTGAATGACCATTTACTTCTTTGAAAGAAGGATGTAGTTGGGACCAGTTAGTGATGACATTTCTTCTCAACCACTGACTTTTCGATTCGGGCCTCCCCTCCATTTCTAGAACAATACATGGAAATCCACCCACAATCTCCGGGTTTTTAGTAGTTATTGTATGTCTGACAGAGTGCTAGGTTCTGGGAGTTCCAAGATGAATAAGACGGTTCCTGTCTTCAGTGAGCAACAGCAACCTGCAAAACAATTAAACATTTAAAAAAAAAAAAGTGTTGGGTGGATGCTAGAAATGCTAATGGGGCACGGTGGGGAGACACAAGGGGTTTGGTTCCACCCTGTTGGCTGGAAAGTCTCTAACAATATAGAGGAACTGGGATCTAAAATGAGTAACAGAGAGGGTGGTTTTTAATATTATCTGTTATTCATAGCCAAAAATAATAAGAGGAAGAATTTGCAAATCGGTGGTATATTAAATATTGTTCATTTTCCCTGTTCGGTCTCTTCAACCTTGTCCTTCCTGCTCTATGGCGGCCCTTTCTGGACGATACTGACAGACTCCCCTGCTCTGGTTTCCACTGGGGTCTGGCCGGAGGAAGGCGCCTGCAGGAGACTGCGGGAGGACAGCGAGGTGAGGAGTTTTATTTCCCTAGCTCCCTGCCTGCCCCGGGTTGTCTGCTTCCTCCACGGAAGGTCACAGCTCTGATTCGGTGGCTTTTTCCCACAACTACTTTCTTCACGTCCTGGCAACCACACCCTACTTTGTGTCTCCTAGCCTGGGGGACAGCTACAGTCCCCTCAAGATTTTGCTAGCCTCCGAGTGTTCTCCATTTCTCATTTCTTTCTCTGAACCGTGTTCACGTCTTTGAAGTCCTCCCTTAGACACCTGCCCTATTTCAGCAGGGTATCTGTTTTTTGCTGTGATCCTGACCCGCCAACTCAGTTGCCAACAAGGGCAAGATCTGAGTGAAGCGGGACCAAGTCCAGGGCGAGAGAGAGGGGTGGGGCCTGCGGCGCTCAGGAGAGCGCCTAGAGTAGCAGGTGCTTCTTGGCTCTGTTAGCTCGTGCCACTTAAAAAGATGATCCTAGGGTTGCCAGACCTTCCGATCAGTGGGTGGAAGCTAAAAATACACTTTAAAAAAAAATATTTTATTTATTTATTTGACAGTGAGAGAGGGAACACAAGCGGGGGAGTGGGAGAGTGAGAAGCAGGCTTCCCGCTGAGCAGGGAGCCCGATGCTGGGCTCGATCCCAGGACCCTGGGATCAGGACCTGAGCCGAAGGCAGACGCTTAACAACTGAGCCACCCAGGCGTGCCTAAAAATACACTTTTTAAAAGAAGAAATTTCCCCCATTTATAAAAACACTCTGGGCCAAAGACATCTGAAAATGACCTGTGGCTGCCACCACCGTAAGCAGGGCAGCCCCGACGGTCAGGGGTGTGGGTCACACTGCGAGCATATGAATGATCACTGCCTTGTGCAGACTTGGCCTGTACTATTTCCTTTCATGTGTTCAACAGTGCCAGCTTAAGGGAGGTTCTGCTCTTCTCCTTACAGAGATGAGGACACTCTCTAGACTTTCAGAGAAGTTAAATGAGTCCAAGAAGGCCACACCCAGCTAAGAAGCCACAGGGAGATTCTGGAGCCTGAGTGCCTCATCTGAGACTCACCCATGTTTTTCTTGTTCTTGTTCTTCTTCTTCTTCTTCTTCTTCTTCTTCTTCTTCTTCTTCTTCTTCTTTTTATTTATTTATTTATTTTTAAAATTTTAAGTAATCTGTAGGCCCAATGTGTGGCTTGAACTCATGACCCCGAGATCAAGCCAGGCACTTCCCTCCCATCTTCTCCTTGATTATCTGGGTCACCTTGGCTGAGGCACTGGACCTCAGCCTTTCTTATCTCTTTATATCTGTGTCTGAATCAACGATTTTTTTTTTAAGATTTATTTATTATTTATTTGAGGGGGAGAGAGAGAGTGCATTCGAATGGGGGGAGAGGCAGAGGGAGAGAATCTCAAACGGGGCTCAATGTCATGACCCTGAGATTACAACCTGAGCCGAAGAGTTGGCCTCTTAACCGACTGAGCCACCAGGGCACCCCAAAGCTACCCAGTTTTTTTGTGCTTTGCTATAGCATCTGTAGGAAACTAATGGAAAAGCTTTGTAGAATTTTGGTCTTTGTCCCAAGAGCAACTGGGGGGCATGGCAAGAATTTAAGCAAGACGGTGAAGGCGCTGGTCACGTCTCTCTGGCCACACTGGGAAGGATGGGGGGAAAGGAGGCAAGAGTGCATGCAGGGAGACTAGTTAGGTGACTGAAGGCCACTTGTTAAGAGGTGGCAGTGAGACTAGTTAGGCAGCTGAGAGGGATAGGAGGCTACAGGGAGACTAGTTGGGAGCTTGATGTGGTTTCCCGGGGGACAGATGACAGTAGCTTGACGTAGGGGTTGAGGGTTAAAGATAAAGCCACACGAATGGATTTTGAATCACTTACGGTGAGTGAGAGAGGCATGCTGACAGTGGCTTTGAGGCTTCTGGCTTGGTCACCTGGGTGGGTGGTAATACCTGTCACCGAGCAGGCGAACCCCGAGGAAGACCGGACCCTTCTCAACCTAGGACCTGAACAGTCAACAGACTGAGGTTCAATGTAGTCACACAAACACACGCTCAGCAAAGCCCTTATTATTGGTATCAATAGGATTGAAATAAGTACATTCTGTAATGTTTTGCCTTCTACAAAATACTATTTCTGGAGGGGGTCTAATACAAATCAGCACAGAGAAACTGACTTTTTCTTATGAATGACTGCTTGGTAATCTATTGAATGGGTGTAGCTTAATTCATTAAACCAATCTCCTATTGATGCATTTGTTTCCAGGTTTTTAATGATTGGATTGCAGGTTTTTCACATTTTTCTTAAACTTGACCCACTAAAAGAATTATGTGCATTTTTACATTGGGATCCACTATACATACACACAACACACACACACTTATTTACATACCAAAATGTTTGACCAAACAGTGTTTACCCTTCCTGTGTATTACACACCCTATCCTATCCTATCCTATCCTATCCTACCCCATCCTATCCAAAAAGTGATAGTTGGGATTCACTAAATTGCTCTCACCAGCTACTGATAGGTCACAACCTGCAGTTTGAAAAACACTTTCAGTGCCTATTTATAAATAAATACGTAATTTATTTATTAACACTTAATAATACTTCATTAATACTTTATTTATTAAGTAAATACTTCTACTCTGTATTGTTTGAATATTTTATGAATAACAACTTATTAAATCCTTACAAAGTCCCAGTGGGATAGGAGTATTTATTCTGCCCATTTTCCAGGTATGAAAACTGAGGCGTGGAGAGGTTAAACAAGTGCCCAGGGCTACAAGCTTGTATGTCGGGGAGCTTCAAACCTAGGCCATCTTAACTGCAGTTTCTGCTCTTAACCATCAGCCCACATAGTCTTAGGAATTGATGTGAGACCAACCAACTATTTAGAAATGTACAGTTCTAAAGAGCCTCATTCAGGGTAGATTCCTCTGCAAGATGTTTAAACAGGACATGACAAGTGGACACTGCTATTCAATACTTTGATGACTATAGAAGCCAAACAAAGACTCCCCAAATCGACCAGTCCCCTCCAGAAACTCAGCCTTAGAAACACACGCACACACACAAACACATCCCAAACCCCCAAGCCCTCAAACCCTAAATGTAATACCGTTACAGAGGTACTTCTTATTCAGAGGCGGTCGGGAGCTTCACCGTTATTTATTGATTTCCCCCCAAAGTTATCAAGTTCTAAAGCCTAATTATTGGTGTAATAGTTAGCCGAGATGTTTGGAGAATTGTAAGCCCCTTTAGCTAATGCATGGCATATGTCGGAGGGATTCAGCTAATTCACATATCTGTCTGCACTATTAATAGAGAAGGTTACATGCCAATTATCCAGGCTTCAATCAGCCTGTTTGGATACAATAGAAGCAGTGTTCACACACTTGATGTGCCACATTCCTTCTAGACATCAGAAGCAGCTGGTCCAGATAAAGACCACTGGGGTTTCGATATTTAGGAATCACGTCCACAGAAGAGCTGGAATTGAGACTTGATTGCTACATCTTGACTGAAGGTATCTTTAACCTGGATTCTTTTGAAAAATGCCTAGTGGGTTTGCAGTTCACTGGTCTTTAAACGTTTCCTGCTCAGACTTGTTGGGTGGGTGGGTGGAGGTGCTGAGGAAGAGGAGAGAGACAAAGGCATGGATAGCTGAAATGAGGAAGGAGAGAATAATAGGAACAGTGAATAGATTCCAGCAAAATAAGGAACCCGCACATATTCTTGTGCCCAGTTTCAGAATCAAACAGGCTAAGAGATCTTCCCCCCTAGGATTTCGACCTTGTGCGCTGAAAAAAACACATATATGTGTGCGTGTGCGTATGCGTGTGTGTGTGTATGTACATTTCACCTCTATTTTTCTTCCCCTTTTTCATTTTTTTCCTCTGCTTCAGAAACTGGATTGGAAGTGCAGCAATCTCATCAGAAAATGCTGCTTCCGCTGGTATTTTTAACCAGGAACAGAAGCAGAAGTGTCTGGAATCGCCTGAGAAAGCCCCAGCTCTCCCAAGAGCTGTTCTCGAATTTTGCTGGCACAGAGCACTGGATCAGTGATCAGGGAGTTAAAATGGCAGATGTTGGGGGTTTTAAGTGGGGCGGGAAGGCAGATACCTGAGACTCTCCAGTCGTTTTTCCTACCCTTCCCCTTACCTCCACATCTCAGATCACAGGATGAAATCAGAGCTGCTACCCCCTTGCCTCAGGTCACACAGCCCAGCACTGGCACAAACGTAAACAAACAATCCCAAACCGCCAGTCCCAGGTCTGCCTCCCAGGCTGTATGGTTACCCTCCCTGACGTGACCCAAATACAGCAGCAGACCACCATACCTTAAAAAGAAAAAAAAAATCACCAACAGCTAATAGACAACAGGCAGATACGACATGCCAGCCTTGTTTTGTGTGCAATTTCAGCTCAGTGTGTATTTTTTCCCACCCTCCCAGATGAAAATACAGTAATTAACTCCATGCAGAAGGGGGAGGGGGGAGGAAGCTCTTTTTTTTTTTTTTTTTTTCTTTCTTTCCCTAGACTTGAAAAGAAATTCTGGCAGATAATTTGGCTGAACATGAAAAGAGAGAGGCTGCTTACAGCCGCCCAAATAAAGTGCTAGGTTGGTGAGGCTCCGTGGGCTGAGTTGGTTATTTCACGGCATGAAAAGCAGACATTTATCTGTTCCCATGGAGATGCGTTTTCTACTAGTCAGTCAGACACTGAGGAGGTCAGACAATAGCCGGTGGATCCTCTTTGAGTCTTGAGAGACAGTCAAGTGTCCCTTTAACATTCCACCTAAATGTAAAGGAGTCTAAATGATGTCTCAGATACACCTGCCGACACAGCAATTGTCATTTCAAGGGATCTGAAATAAGAAGAAACTCCATCAGTCAATGAGGAAGACGCGGCGTGACAGATTGCCCTCCCCCTTCCAATTTCAAATCAGAGATCGTTCGGTCACCATCCTCACTGCCAAAAATTTGGCTTCCAAACGTAACCACTCCCTCCAGAATAAAATAATTCCTAAGGTCATAAATGAAATGCTGAGAATTTCAAAATGACTGTTAGAGCAGGGGCACGTCCAACAGAACTTCACAGAAGCAAGAAAAAGCTGCCCCAGAGACAAAACTCCCCTGAAATGCTGGAAGTTGGATACATTGTAAACTTCGCTCCTGGCATTCTCTCGCCCAAAAAGTGCCCTTGCAGAAATGATTGGGGCTGCTATTTGACTTTAGGGGTTTGTTATCAATCCCCAGAAAACAGATCATGCTCACTTGCAAAATATGTTTATCTCAGGAGGTAAACTGCAGTATAAGTGCCTGAAAACTGGGACTCACATAAAGACTTTCTCAACAATCTTCTTTCAAGTGCGTCTCTCCCCACATCATTTTTGCGCATGCCTAAGGCAGAAGAAAATGTAACAGAGGTCTTCCTAGAGCTAATTGAGGAGGGAGAGGGTATTTCCAGGGGATCACGTTGGAGGCTGCCTATCTAATATGACTTAAACAGAAGCCTGTTCTTAGGACGGCAGCATCACTGAAAACAGTGCACAGCCAAAGTCAGGATTTTGTCATCAAGGAACTTCATTCTTGTTAATGGGATCACTCAAGTGCAGCTCAACTGCGCAAGGCAGGTAAGTAAATACAAGTATGAGTCCTGCTTATACCGAGCCAGGCCTTTTGCTCGCCTCTGCATTTCCGTGTCCTCGAAGGCAGAGACTCCTGCTTCTCCCCGGTGGGCTGGCTGGAACAAAGACACCAACCGGGACACCTCGGAAAGCAATTTGGAGCAGTCCCGGCAAATAGCATTTAGGGGGAAGGAGAAAAACCTCCGGTGTATCTAATAATGTATAATATCCTATTTATTAAGGAGGCAAAAGGCAGAAATTTACGTTGAACATTCTTGGGAGTTTCATTTCCCCGAAAAGACACGGCCCACATTTCTCATGCATGTGGGTCAATATTTGATCATTTCCTTCTCTTATTTTCCCATTTTAGTTTTTTTTTTTAAGTAAGCTTTATGCCCAATGTGGGACTTGAACTCATGACCCCGAGATCAAGAGTCGCATGCTCCACTGACTGAGACAGCCAGGCGCCCCTCATTTTAGTTTTTAAAATTTTAAAATAGAAGCAATACATAATCTCTCTAAAAGGCTCAAACAATATAAAATCCTGGTAAAAGAGTCAAATGTTCCTCTTTCCCTTTATTCACCTCCACTAGCTCATGAGCTTACTAGAGGTAACTAATAAGTACTTTTAATAGTATGACACATATCCTTCCAGACACATTCCATTAATAGGCAAGTATATATATGTATAGATAGAGATAGAGATAGAGATAGAGATAGAGTGTGTGTTTGTATGTATACATCCTCTTTGTTTTAAATATACCACCGGAATCATATTTATAGACACTTGTACAACTTTTTCTTTCACTTAAAATATCGATCACGGGCAATTTTCTATACTGATGTGCAGTTTAAAAAAAATTAGCTACAAATTTTGGGGAAAATGTAATACATGCTTCTTGTTGGGGGAGATTCAAAGCAGAGGGTAAGTCTTCCCCTCCCCCACAGACAATCAGTAGTAGCAGTTTTCACTTTATCATTCCAGAAAGAGTCTACGCATAGATCAGCATATATGTATATCAAATACACCTTTCTTTGTCTTTACCTTGCATTTTTCACTTAGATCTTTTGGAGAGCATTTCATGTTAGAAATAATGGGCTTTTTAAATGGTAGCATAGGATTTCTTCGAATGGTGTTCCTTGATGTGTTTTATTTGTTCCCCCCCACCCCCCATGGACTTGGGGTGGATTTCAGTCTTTGCTTCTCCAAACAGGGCTGTAATAAATACTCCAGTCCAATGCACACCCTGTGATTCTTTGCTCAAACACACTCACCGCTCTCTGAAAGCAACAGCTTTACTCCACACCTGTCCTTAAATTGCCTTAATCCGAAGGAGAATTGATTGAATTAAGTTTTTTTTTAAATGAGGGTTTAAAACAGAGAATTAATAACCCATTAAAAATCTATTATGAACATGTGCCCTTTCCTGTAGTTTTTAATCTTCCCTCCAGCTTGAGAGTGAGAGGCTCATGAGAAAGAAAGAAAGAAAAAAAAAAAGTCATATTTCCCTTTCACACCTCCCCCCCTCCAACCCCACCCAGGGGCCAGCCTTGCCAAGATCATTGCGTTAGCGTCCCATGCCCGTGTTACAAATGCCTGCTATATATTGTGTAATTCTGACCCATCTACTCTTTTCATTGTGGGTTCGGAGAAGGATCGCGGCTCACTTTTAGAATTTAGGTGCAGCTTCCTGTTCTTTTTTGTGTGCAAGAGTGAAGCCTTGGGGATTTAGAACAAAGTGTGTCCTTGGAAAGAAGTGGGTGGGATTTTGTGAGCGCAGTAGGTTGGGGAGGGAACTCCCCTCCCGGGGGAGGAGTCTGATTTCATTATACAGTTGGAAACCTGGTGAAATCATGTATACAACTGAATCTTTTTGCTCAGCTGGTGAGGTCTTTTTGTTCTTTGTCTTGCAGTGTGTACAGCAAATTTCTGTTGCGCCTGGGAAGAAGGAAATTTGAGTTAAAGAGGAAGGCAGCTCCTTACGCCTTGTAACAAGCAAGCTAATTGAAAAATTTAATTCAGGAAGAGATGCAACAAGGCCAAAATGAAAGAGGAACCAGGCCTGCCAATGTTCAGAGCAGGAAAACCGAAGAAGTTACCATCCCCAAGTTAAAAATTATGTGGGGCGAGGGAAATATAGCGCCTGCTGTATTTGTCATTGAAATTCACAATCTTGTTTGCTGTTTGTCTGGAGGCTCGGGGAGCTCTCCTGCTGGTTAGAAAAAAGGAGGCGAAGTCCAGGAAGAAATGCTAGTAATAAGAAAGGGAGGGATTAGAAGCCCCAGAGAGAAAGGGAGGTGTAAATAATATGTGGGCATTTGACAATCAGCACAAAGAAATGAGAGACAAAGCCAGATGCCTGATGCCAGAAATTCTAAAAACTTAAGTGGTAACTCAGGTGAAGGAAAAATGTCCCAAGGAAGAAAGGAAAACAAAATCCCAGAAGATCTTTTTCCTCTGTGATGATGTCTAATGGAGTAAATAAACGTTGGTTTCGCCATGGTGCTCACCTGACCAAGGCTGTGTGCAAGGGAACCAGCTTCACGATATGCCCTCAGAGGCAAGTCCCAGGACGGCTTGAGCCTTAGGACAAGATGGGGTAAAGTCGGGGAGGAGAGTCTTCCACCAAAAAGGAGATGAGCTTGGGGCAAAAGGAGGATGTAGTAGAGGCAGAATTATCTTTCTCCCCATGAGCCCAGTCTATTTGGGTCACCTACATCCTTCTGCTCCTCTTTTTTCTCCCAGGACTCTGCCTTGAATGGACTTGCTTAGGAAAGAGGGCAAAGGCATTTTTAGCCAAAAGCTAAGGAGGACAAAGTTGAACTCGCCGGACAATGGACACCTCTTCCTGAGGCTGCCTGGCGCAGTTGAGTGTGACCCTTCCTAATTGCACGATTTGGGCAGATTGCTTTTTTTACTGTAAGATGAGAATAATACTACTAATAAGAGGTAACATTTACAGAATTCTTACATGGAATAATTTACACACTGATCCATTTTATCCTCGGAGCCAAATGAGGTAGCGGTTATTATGTCCATTTTGCAAATGAATGGAGAATGGGCCAAATCTCCTACTAGGAAATGGTAGAGGCAGAATATAATTCTAGATCCAGGTTTGGCAATTACAGTCTAATGGCCGAATCCAGTTCAATACCTGTTTTTGTAAATAAAGTTTTATTGGAACACAACCATGCTCATTTGGTTATATGACTGCTCTTGAGGGACAGTGGCAGAAACACTATGCCCTGCAAAGCCTAAAACATTTACTATCCATTCCTTTACACTAAAAATGTGCAGATCCTTGCTTAGATTTTACCCAAGCCAATGCTCTTAACCCCATGCTTCCTTCTCCCAAAGTGCCTTTTTTATTTTTTATTTTTTAAAAAGATTTTATTTATTTATTTGAGAGAGAGAGAGAGAGAGAACACAGAGGGAGAGTGAGAGGGAGAAGCAGGCTCCCCACTGAGCAGGGAGCCCAATGCAGAGCTTGATCCCAGGACCCTGAGATCACAACCTGAGCCGAAGGCAGACGCTTAACCTACTGAGCCACCCAGGTGTCCCTTTTAATTTATTTTTTTAATGTGATGCTGAACAGGAAAAAGAATCTAAAATATCAGAAGCAGTAATGGTTATTGGAAAACTGAATCTGTTAAGGGCCCCAGAATATTAAAAACAAATAAACTTTTCTTCCTTTATCCTTTTTTTTGGTCCCAAAATTTGAAAGTGCCTGTATTCTAAATTTAAAACAGACCAAAAAGCCTTCATTGCCTTATCAGCTTTAACAAAACTGCATGTAAATAAACACTTATCTAAAGACCTAAATTTCTAGGGTAATTTCCAAAATAATGAAGAAATGGAATACAGCGTTTCAGGAGACATACCTTTTTCCCCCCTGTATATGTTATTTCCCAAACTGCAAGTCGAATAAGTTGTTAGGTAAGAGGCTACCAGATTTGATAGTAATATCCATACTCTTGGCATGTGGAGCTTTGGTCATAAATGTAGAAATTCTGTAACCAAAGGAGAATGGACACTAAGAGCCTTTGGGGTTATTTTCTCTTCTTCCCTACTAACAAAAGTTGGCGATCTTGAAAATTGATTCATGTTGCCATGTGAGCTAAGACTTTGGTGTGGTAACAGTGGCTCAGGTTTTCAACAGTCTCTAGGACTGATTAGTGTAGCTAGAAATCCAGGCTTTAAAAAAAGTTAGCAAATGACATTAATGATAAATTAATGATAGTGTCTTCTGTGTCCCATGCCAGGCCCTGTGGACTGAAGAGTTCTGACTACAAGACCAAGATAATTCTACAAGGAAGGCATTATTATTTTATTTTCTCCATGAGAACAATGAGGTCCTGGGGCATCAGGTGTCCCAGCTGATACACGATGGAATAACATCAAGGTCCTGACCCCAAATTCCACACTCTTTCCCCACTAAGAGGAGGGCTGGTCACTGATTGTTCATCCTTGTGTTCAATTAATTCTTTTTTTTTTTTAAGATTTTATTTATTTATTTGAGAGAGAGAGAGCACAAGCAGGGGGAGCGGCAGAGGGAGAGGGAGAAGCAGAATCCCCACTGAGCAGGAAACCCAATGACCTGGGGCTCGATCCCAGGACCCCGAGATCATGACCTGAACAGAAGGCAGATGCTTAACCGACTGAGCCACCCAGGCGCTCCTCAACTAATTCTTACCTACTTTGGGGGCTACCAGGTGTCAGGCCCTGCGCTCACGTCTGAGGATTCAGCAGTGAACAAATCAATATCTAAGTCCAATCCAGGATATTTTCAGATGATGAGGAGCGCTAGGAAGGAAATGAAACAGGACAGCTGGGATGGAAGATGTCCAAGTTGGGTGTAGCAATATGAATGATGGGTAAATGCCATAAGGTGAAGATCTAGACTCGGGAAGAAAGTTCTAGGTAGAGAAACGTCAGAGGCATGTTCCTTGAGATGGGAAACAATGTAGTATATTGGGACGTTACGTTGATCCTTTCCGGCTCTCACCAGCTCTGCTGTTATTACAACCTGTCCAAGCTGGAAGATCTTAGGTGCTCTCAAGGTACAGGTTAGCCAAGAGCTTACCCTCAGTTCTAACACCCTTATCTCCTTCCCCTCACTGGACAGGAAAGGTGCTCCTCCTTTATTTATGACCACAAATAATAATAGTTACCAATTACTGAGTACTTGGCATATGGCGCTGACTGTAATCTCCTTTCACTGGCAAAACCACCAATGAAATATTGTAGAACGGTCTTAAAACAGGAGGAATTTATGAGAATTGATTTCCAGAATTTACACATTTACACTTACATTTACTTATTCCTAAGATTGCCTGGGAATGCTCCTGCATGCCCAAGTTCACACTCACCCTCTTCCCACCTTAGAGAGAAGTCTGAGCTCCACCAGCTGCATGAAAGGGGTAGAGGGTATAACAAAGTAACAAACCAAGAGATTAAAGAAACTTCCCTTTAATGATTAATCAAGGCGCCTAAATACGGGCATCCTATATTACTTTATCTTACATGCGTTTCTTTCTAAGGAGCATTCAGAACAACCACAGAGGTATAATAATACTGTTGATTCTTAGAGATGTAACTGGAATGTTTTCTAGAACCATCAAATATTTCAGCAGACACTGAGGATAAAAACACCTGAATACCTCAGGATAAAAATGTTCTGTGGTTTTCTTTCATATTTAGTGTGTGCTACTCAATACATTATTTAAAAGTTATTTTATTAAATCATATAATGAGTTAGGGATTCCAATTACAGTCACTCACCACATTTTTTTTTTTTTTTTTTACAAAATGTTTACTATTTTCCTACTAAATAAAAATGAATTCCTTTGAATTGTAATAAAAATTAAAGATGTCCACTTAAAAACACGCAAAAGGGGTGCCCGGCTGGCTCAGTCAGTAAAGCACGTAACTCTCAATCTCAGAGTCGTGAGTTTGAGCCCCACGTTGGGGGTAGAGTTTACTTAAAAAAATATGCAAGACACAATGTATTTTTTCCCTCAAAATTATGTAAGAAAAAAAATGAGATCATTAGTTTAGCAGATCCTGGCTGTTGTCTACCTAAGAGTAATCGGTAATTATTTTCTTTGCAGATAAAACTCAATTTACGTGTACACACATATGTATATATTTAATTTTAATTTTTTTGACTGCTATGTGCTTCAGGGAAAGTAACCTCAACAGTCCCAAGGGATGGTGTTTTGATTGGTCATTATGAGTGGTTCTCCACCCTGACCATAAGGTCAGATTATCTTCAGAGCTTTTAAAAGTTGTAAATGCCTGGACCTCACCCCCAGCTGTTGTGGTTAAAGGAGTCTAAGCAGTTAAGATAATTTTATTTCTTTTTTTTTTCTTTTTTTATTGTTATGTTAATCACCATACATTACATCATTAGTTTTTGATGTAGTGTTCCATGATTCATTGTTTGTGCATAACACCCAGTGCTCCATGCAGAACGTGCCCTCTTTAATGCCCATCACCAAGATAATTTTATTTCTGTTGCTAATAGCAGGTTAAGGAACTGGCGTGTAACATAATGCTAACCAGGGAGAGGTGAAGTAAGCAGGCTGAGGGCATGTTTCTGGGAAAGTTATCCTTGCTCTTGAAAAGGTAAACAAGGGAAGGAATGTTCAATTTTTAGATTTTCTTTAGATGAATATATGCCACCTGGCACTGTGGTAGCCATTTTGTGGCTTGAGAGGCAAATTGGAAGTTCAAAGTCATCCATTGAGGTGGGCAGAGCAAGAGGATACAAAGAACTTGGGACTACAGCAGCTGAATTAACCATCCCTGAAGCTGCCCTGTCCAGGAGGACATTTATGATATCTTTAGATGGATTCTGTTTCCTGGAGGTCTAAGCATTTTCAGCTTTACAATAAGGAAGCTGGAACACACAGGTTAAGCTGTTTACAGTTACAGGGCTGGAAAGTGGCAAAGCCAGGCCTTCAACTCGTCTGACTCTAGCTCCTGCACTTTAAATGACTATAGTATAGGACAGGGGTTGGCAAACTGTGGCTTGTGGGCCAAATCCCACCCACAGCCTCTTTTTGTAAATAACGCTTTCCTGGAACACAGCCAGACCCGGTTAGTTCATGCATTGTCTATGGATGCTTCCACACTATTATAGCAGAGTTGAGTAGTAGTGAGAGACATTATATGGTGTGCAAAGCCTAAAATATTTACTGTCTGGCTCTTTATGGAAAAAGTTTGCGGACCCCTGCTGGCTAAGCTAATCACGGTAATCCTATCTTTATCTGTGACTGTCTAGGGGTGACTATATAAACCAGTTTTGACCAGTGAGATATAAGCAGAATTCTGCTGGAGGAGGGTGGTACCTCTGAGAAAGGCGTTCCCCCCCAACCCTGATCAAAAGAGGTGTGCAGGAAGGCAGTCACTTCCCTTCCTGCTGCCTCTGAATCAGAATAAGATGATTGGAGCTGAGGTGGCCATCCTGAAAGCACAAAGGGAAGGAGTGTAAGTACATGGAAGATGGCAGAGAAGAAACAGGGAAAGAGGCGAAATCTTTGGTGACACTGTTAGTCCTCCCATGCAGTGCTCTAACTCCTTACCTCCAGATTTCGTGTTTGTTAGACCATAGTTTGTCTCTTTTTGCAGACTGTTCCATTACTTGCAGCTGCACAGATCCCCCATGATATAAACCTTACGTCTGAAATTACTGTCCTTATTTTACATTTAAGAAACCCAAAGTTCAGGGGCGCCTGGGTGGCTCAGTCGTTAAGCGTCTGCCTTCAGCTCAGGTCATGATCCCAGGGTCCTGGGATCGAGCTCCGCATCGGGCTCCCTGCTCCGCGGGAAGCCTGCTTCTCCCTCTCTCACGCCCCCCTGTTTTTGTTCCCCCCCCTCCCTGTGTCTCTCTCTGAAAAAAAAAAAAAAAAAAATTTTTAAAAAAAAAAAAAAAAAAAAAAGAAACCCAAAGTTCAGGGAGGTAAAAGGATTTGCCTAAGGTTTGTGTATCAAACTAAGTTTGCCTACCTCCAATGACATCCCCTCTTCCATTACCCTTGATCGTAACATACAAACTTTTGGCATTTGGGGCTCGGTTTATCCATGTTAAAATTCTGTGACCAAAGGAGAATGAACCCTCAGCACAAATGGTTTATTTCTTCTTCTCCCCTACCAACAGAACCTGCATTTAGTTTGGGCAGCAATGCACCCAAACTAACGGATGAAGGATAGTCGGTCTAAGCCGGTCACGGCTTTCCTCCTTTGTGGGAAGTTTAACCTCCTAAATAATTTGATTCCAGGCTGCGTCTGGGTGGTGTGTGAGAGTCTGCATTTCTAACGAGCTCTCAGGTGATGCCGATGCTTCTATTCCATAGAACATGCTTGGACTGGCATTATTCTATACCGGAGGTTGAAAAATATTTCCTATAAAGGGCCAGATAACAAATATTTTAGGTTTTGTGGGCCATGCAGTTTCTGTGGCAACTACTCAATTTGCTATTTCAGTGGCTTGAAAGAAGCCACAGAAAAGACATAGGTAAATGGGTGGGGCCATGTTCTAATAAAACTTTATTTACAAAACCAGGTGGTGAGCCAGAATTAACCTACGGGCCATAGTTTGCTGATGCCTGGTTTAGACTAATCATGGTTCATCTCCTGGTCCTGGGCCCATCTTCTCTGGATAGACCGCTGACTAAAAGCTGAGCCAAGAGGGATTCTCATAGGAAGGCAGACATGGGTGGTTATCAGGTACCAGGTAAACTATTGTGATCTAAGCCAATTCGACATGGAACCATTCTTAGGTTATTTCTGGCAGACATGGGCATTCCCCCACAGCCTAGCTACAAGTTATTATAAAACCTAGTCTGTCTAAATTTTGCTACTCTTATAGCCAAACATTCATTAGCAAGGCAGGCACAAAACAGCTTACACAACCTATTCTGGAAGCTTGATATTCTTTCAGGGGCACTGGTCACACCCTGAATGAAAGGTGTGGCATTAATATGCCACACCCTGAATGAAAGGTGTGGCATTAATATGCCACACCCTGAATGAAAGGTGTGGCATTAATAACGGCAGGCATTAATATTTCCAAAAGCAGGATTCTGCGCTGTCTGGCTGGCATGATTCGGTCAGAAATCCTCCCAACGAGTGGCTGCACACAGGACCAGTCAGGGAAGAAGTGGGGAAGGGGGTAGGTATAGGACGGATTGTTGTATCCTATAATGCATTCTAGTCAACTCACATGTCTTGAATACCTTTAATTTTACCAATGCGAACCCATTTCTGATGTCGTTGTGCTAATTATCATCAGTCACTGGTTTCACCAGTAAAAACCCTATCTCTGAATTGCAAGAAGTGTTTGTCATAGCTGTTGCTGGAGTGTGGTCCTTTCTGCCGTGGTGTTTGCTAGCTATCCCCAAACAACGCATTCTCCACCCCATTAGCTAACCGCACTCCTGCTGAGTTTCCACTAACTGAACTTCAAGGACGGCTTCTCACACTGATTATATTGAAGTATTTTCAAGTATAGACTCTGTAATGAGAGGTAACCACCTGTGTCTGCTACAGGGTTTATTGCAGGAAGCAAGATGATATATTTAAAATCGTTTTGTTTTGTGAGCTGTCAGCCCTATGGCTTCCTGTGCTTCGGGAAATTTCTGACTGTACAAGGCAGACGCACAGATACAGAAAATGGAGCACAGATGGAGTAGAAAACGTATCCTAGGCCCTGCTCTCAGCGAACCTGGGTTCAGTCCTAGTCTGTCGTCGTGAGCTCTCAGTGTATTATCTGCTGTGATCCTCATTCTGATTTTCAGACAAGATCCAGGGCTGAAGTACTTTTCCTAAAAGACAGAGGCAGCCCCCCATAATGCCACCCACACTAATGTAATATTCCGGGAGTTTGGGTGAATCTTTTATCTTAGGCTTCTCTAGGAAGTTAAGAACACCCGTCAGAGGTTCAAATCTTACATTTAGATGAGAACGTTGGAAAACTATCTAACCATGGTCTTTGGCCAGTGTAGACTGACTTAAATCGAAAGCTGGTTATCAGACGTCTTGCTCGTCTGTGTCCAGCAGAGAAAGTTCTGAGATGATGTGTCCTGACCAGGTGTAGCGTGTTTATCCTTTTTATAATTCATCCACCACCTGAACCTACTTCCTAAACCTGGGGATTTTTGGAAAAAACTTTGGATTTTTGGTAAAAAGCGGAGCCCACCTTTCACCACCGAAGTGGAAAATGTAGAAAATTGATTTCCAGTGCCCCTTGCAGCGAGGGTGTGGACCCTGGTCGGACTAGCCGTCAGAGGAAGCTGTCCCAGACTTTGGCTTGGAACCTACTGATGCACAGAGGGACGGGCTAAGTGGGGTCCACTCTAGTGGCTTGGGATGCTAGTATTCTGTGATCATTGGTGGCCTTGACTGTGGTTCTAATAGCAGAACCAAACATCCACAACCGGTGTTGGTGGTGGGTCCGGTGTAGACAGCAGGGTTCACACCTGGGGCTGGCAAACTTTTTCTGTCAAGGGCCAGATAGATATTTTAGGCTTTGCCAGGCAAAGAGGCAATATCAAGCCAATTATGCAGATACTTACACAACCATTTAAAAAGATAAAACCATTCATTGTTCGTGGGCCCTTAGACCAGCAGGTGACAGCAGGGTTCGGCCTGTGGCGGTAGTTTGCTGGTCCCTGGTCTAGAGCCCTGAGGTGGCATCAGTGCTGTTTCTCACAATGTGACTCTGGATGTCATTCCCGGCGGCCCCAGAGAAAGATACTGGATTGGTTAGATACTGGATGATGTTAATATGTAAGAGATTTGTTACTGTTATTTTTAAACGGATTAAAAAATTAACATTTCAAAATTTTCTCAGACTTGATTTTGAGTAGGTAAATATAGATAGGTCTACCTTTGATAAATAAAAGCTCTTTGGGGTCATCAGTAATTTCTAAAAAAAATTTTTTTTAACTTCTTTTTTTTTAAGTAGGCTCCACGCCCAGTGTGGGGCTGGAAGTCACGACCCCGAGATCAAGAGTCGCACGCTCCACCAACTGAGCCAGCCAGGCGCTTCTCATCAGTAATTTTGAAGGGTGTTCAGGGGTCCTGAGCCCAAAACTTTTGAAAACTGTTGGCTTTGGGCAATGTCATGCCTCCTTTCCTGGAGATTTCACTGGAGGGATTTCTCACAAAGCAAGAAAAAAAAAAATTGCCGTTAAGGGTGCAGGCTTGGGATTCTGAAGGTTGAGTCTAAAACTTTATTCCAGAACGTGCAAAATTGGTGATATGAGATCAGTGACTCGAACCCCTGTAGCCTCAGTTTCCCTAGCTGTGAAATGGGGATCATGAGACCCACCTTTTAGGGGAGTTATGAAGGTTAATGTAGTCCTCACTGACTGGGAGCAGTGGAAAGCCCTGTCCTGTGGAAGAAAGGGGTGGACCAGACCAGCACCTCTCAGACTTTAAGGTGCACACGGATCACCTGCAGATCTTGCTAAATGCACATTCTATTTCCTTTTAGTATCTATCATGATCAGATTGGACATTTGATTATTCGATGAGTTGATTGTCTTCTGCACTCAAATGCAAGCACCATGAAGAGCTGGAGTCATGTCTGTCTTGATCGGGGCTCATAAACTACAGCGGGTGGGCCGAATTCGGCCTCTTGTCCCTTTTTGTAAATAAAGTTTTATTGGAACACAGACATGTTCATTCTTTCACATATTGTCCATGGCTGCTTCTGCTCTATGGCAGCGGAGTTCCGTTGTGCTAGAGATCGGAGAGTCCACAAGATGAAGATATTGACCCTTTTCAGAAAACACGTGCTGGCCTTGTGGTTATCACTCAGCTGCCCCTGTGTAGAGTCTGGCCATAGTGGGCGCTCAGCAGATACTTACTGAGCATTTCTCAAGTATGTTTTATAGGTATTGTCCCATTTAATCCTCCTTACCGCTCCCTAAGGTCGATGCTGTTTGGGGTCCACACACCTAGACATTCCAAAAGCTATCCTTTTAAAAAATAAATTTGGCAGCAAAATGATCTGACCTGACTCACGTGGCTACAAAATATGACTTGAATGATGTGAGGCTATTGATTGTCTATCTTTATCTCACTAATTCAACCGTCGTATGTGTCTCTGCAGACACATGGATGAAGCCGATTATGGGGGGGCTGTCCCGGGGCCCCGCGGGAGATCCTGTGTAATACAGCATACGCACCAGATCACGTTTTCAAAACCCGAAAATTCTGAATTCCAAACCCTATTCGGCTCTAAGGATCTGGGTAAGAGATTTGGACTTGTGTTTCTCCTTATTTTACAGCTGCGGAATACGGAGCCTAAGTCGCAGGGCTAGGGCATGGCAGAGCTTGGCTTTGAATCGAGGAATCTGATCCCTGGGGTGCCTCTGTAACCATGAGTCTATTTTAAAAGAGGGGGCTGGTGCTTGTTGACTGGATGAATGAAGGAGTAAATGAAGCTGAGCGGGCCCGGTTCCAACCCCTGGGCTGGTTTACCTGCTGCAGGGGAAATCCCTGCCTCTCCCGGGCAGAACATCTTTCCAGGCCAAGTGCTACTGCTATAAATGTGCATGCAAAACCCACGTGCACGCACGCACACACACACACACACACAACTCAGAAAGGAGCTATATGCTATTATATTTCCTGGGGCCTTATGGCCGCCTGTTGTTTTCAGCAATCTCATCTTTATGAATCAGGTGACAAAACCCACTAGTAACCAGGCAGGGGAAAGAAAACAGATGCTTTTCCAGGCAGGCGGGGTTGAGCTGAGCAGTTTGTCATTGTGGTTAAACCTCTGCCTCCATCAGGGCACAGCACCTTGTAAAAATTATTACTGTTTTCTCTCTCTGGCTCAGGGGGCTGCTCTAGTCCTGAGAACTCGAAGCCGCGGCGAACAGGAAAAGTATAATTTGTCTGTTGGGTACTCAGACTGGAATAGGGCGACGAGGTATGGTAATGCTGTTTCCAAAGCGTGAAGGCATTATTTCCTCTGGGCAGGAGAGGAAGTGAGCCTCCTCTCGCGGGCTTGAAATCTTCCTTGAGAAGATGTGAAGTTGCATGTAGAAGGCCGTGGAAAATTAATGTGGTTCTACGTGAGCAAGAGTGTCTTCAGAAAAAGGCTCGGAGGCGTGAGATGGGCTACGCAGGTTCACAAAGGCTGATGTTGATTAAAACACAGTTGTAAACAGGTGAATACTATATGGTTTCCTTAAAAAAAAAGGCATGTATCTGTGTGTGTGTGTGTAAAATATAGACATTTGTATTCTTGTAAAAATATAGAAAAAGAATAGGAAGGATACACTCACCATTAACACAGGAAGTAGAGGAGAAATAGGCGGGGGCAGGGGAAGGTACGTGTCAGAGAGAGAGAGCTGGGCAACTTTCTATTTTCAATCATAGATAGGGCAGCATTCTGCCTTTGCTTGTGTAATCTAAAAAAAAAAAAAATCAAATAAAATTAACTTGCAAAAGCAAACAAACAAAAGCCCCCTCAAGGAATCAGCTTTATAATAAACAGAAAGCCCTTTAACTTCTAAGAATGAGGAGGCCCCAGGCACAAAGGACTTCCTGGTTTGGGGCATTCCTTAGTTAAATCATGTTTGGAAGCTTGACAGAATTTTACCTAGTCCCCAAACGGTAGATTACTTAAAACGGTTATTGAAACTTCCCCATTGAACAAAAGGGAAACGTACGGTTCCCTCTCTCTCATACTCTGCTTAAAGTTATTAAGCTGCTTCTTCTTTTTTTGAGAAATAGGAAGCATCCCAAATGACGGGTGGTTCTTTAAATTTATCTTTCAAAATACACATCCTACTAGCTTAAGGTAGCAAATTAAACCTTCGAATATTAAAGAGAAAATCACATCTCTTTCTTCGGAGACGAAGACAGGGATGCGGTGGATCCGGGAGGGTCCTTTAGATTAGGCACAAAATTAGTTGGTCTTTTGTTTTTTTAAAAATATTTTATTTATTTATTTGAGCGAGAGAGACTGAGATAGTGACAGAGAGCACAAGCAGGGAGGAGAGGGAGAAGCAGGTTCCCCGCCGCCGAGCAGGGAGCCCGATGCAGGACTCGATCCCAGGACCCCGAGATCATGACCTGAGCCAAAGGCAGACGCTCAACTGACTGAGCCATCCAGGTGCCCCCAGCCTTTTGTTAATCTACTGTAAAACAACCTGGTTGCTTTCTTACTTTCAGATTAGCTTTTAGTAGATGTTTCACGGGCTTGTTACTTTTGTTGAATTTATTCCCTATCAGTCTGTTAAATAGGAAATGGGAGGTGTGTCCAGAGCCTGGGGTTGGAGAGGATGGTGAACTGGAGAAATACCTCCACCTCTATTTGCACAAACACCAGGAATTCAACAAAATGTGGCTGTTGGCGAGCCACGGGCTCAGCAGCTTTCCCGGCGACGAGTCTGAGAGCAGGAGAGCAGCGTGCTTAATTACTGGACCTTTCATCGTAGGCGCCCAAAGAGTAAACGACCAGCACGCGTGGATCTTGATTAGGATTTGTGGAGCCGCCACATTATTTTCTCAAGGCTCGGATTTCTAACTTTATCGGAGACATCACTGGTCGGCAGAAATTTGTCAGTCTCCCTGAGGCAGTCAGATTTACAGAACAGTCCTAGAAAAGTTTCTTTTCACCACCCCCCCCTCCTTTTGGAATCTGTGTCTATTAAAGGAGAGTCTTGCAAGAAATTTTGTCTTTATTCATGAGATAAAGAATAGGTCCTTTGAAATGATCCCAATGCTAGATTTTGTTGCAGTCCTTTTCCAAGCATTATTATCATATTATTTTTCATTTGATCCTCAGAGCAAGCTGGAGGTGGACAGAGGAAGCAACCTTCATGTTACAGAGGAGGGAAGAGAAGCATACAGGTTAACTCACGCATGGAAACAATTAGCCAGGGAGCAGTTAGGATTCCCAATCTCTTTTGCCCAACGCTTTCAGTGAAGACAGGCATGGTTTTTATCAGCTTTTAATGTAGGTGGAGTTCAAGGCATCTCCAGGGTTCCTCTTATGCTAAAGGTTGTGGAAAAATCCCAAGAGCACAATAAAATCCAAAGAAGAGGTTTACTTAAGCATGATTCACCCTAAAATACCTACTTCAGACTTTGGGGAAGGGACTCATTTTACCTCTGTCATCAGGGACACACCAAGGAGCGTTTGCGAGCCCCGCCAGCAACCTGTCTATTTATACTTTGTTTATTCCCGCAGATGACTGTGCAGCTGTTGATCTTCGAGGACCACACGAGATTGCTGTGAGTGGGTGGCGACGTGATTCTGCAAGACGGAGTTAATAATCCTAGACAATCGCTGGCTCTCTTTTACTCAAGGGGTGTGCCCCTTCATTTACAGAAAGGAAGACTGAATCACAGAATGGAAAACAACCATGACACAGCCGGTCTCTCGGAGCAGAGCAGGAAACAAAAGAATGGGATTTCCCAGCTTCGCATTTAGACTACATTGTCTGAAAGGTAGACTTTGATCCCAAACTTGGGTCCTTTTGCATTACAACAGTAACTCAAAAGGCAGGATCTAAATGTCTCCATGGATGGCCTGCACGGGTTTTTGCTTAAGAGAAAACAGGTAAAAATGACCTGGTTCCGATGTGAAAAGTGCAAGTCAGAAATTTAGGGAGGGAGGGAGGGAGGGCAAGTGATAGGTTTCAAGCATGTACAAAAGTAATGTAAAATTAACAACGATGATACAATTTATAATGAAGAATAATCATGGCTCACGGATAGCTGTGTGTCAGGCACTGTTTTAGGTGCTTTGCAAGGAGTAACCCATTCAATGCTCACATCGACCCGATAAGGAAGATGCTGTTATTGTCCCCACTTTATAGTTGAGAAAAATGAAGTACAAGGAGGCTGGTAATGAAGAGAAACCTCAGTCCTCATCTTTGCTTGGAGATGTTTAGCATCTATGAACTCCATTTTAGTTGGTGGGACCCAAACTAGTCCATTTGGCACCTTTGTGCTATTTAGAAAAAAGTCCTCCCTCAGGGCAGGTGCTGCATCTTTGAGTTGATGGCTGCATGGGCAATCTTTAGGGGCCCCACATGGCATGTGGAGGAAGGGCTAAGTTTCAGCTGAAATTCACCTGTCTGTGCTAGGTGTCCTTGTGTAGGGCCAACCTTTATGCTCGTGGTAGTGCCATGTCCTGCACACACGAGTTTTGAGACTACGAACAGCATCCTTGGTGTCTTTAAGTCTCTGTTTCGTCATTTAAAAATCAGGATGATGCTGGGGCTCCTGGGTGGCTCAGTTGGTTCAGCATCTGCCTTCGGCTCAGGTCATGATCTCAGGGTCCTGGGATGGAGCCCCAAGTCGGGCTCCCTGCTCAGTGAGGAGCCTCCTTCTCCCTCTCCCTCTACCCCTGCTTGTGCTCTCTCTCTCTCTGTCAAATAAATTAAAAAAAAAAAAATCTTTAAAAAAATAATAAAAATCAAGATGATGCTACTAACCTCAGACAGAGGCTTGTGGTAAGGAGTCACACTGAATTTACCTGGCATATCAGAAGCACTAAGGAGGCAAAATCAAACATGGGATAGTTAGATTTCACTTCCTATTGGATCATAAACTCGTTGGAGGCAGGAGGCAGCCATTTAGAGACTCATTTTGAAATGTCGTGGGCAGGACATTTCACAGGAAAGACACCGGTGTTTTATAAGAAATAGATCATGTCTTCAATTCTTTTCATTGAAAGATGTTGGTGCTTGAATCACTTGTACAATTAAGCCGTGTTCTCAATAAACTATCTTCCTTGGATTGCTGTCTTGAATGCACCCTATTGAAATAGAGTCAATGACACTAAATTTAGGAATTGCCTTCAGAATGCCTTTCAGTGAGTTTGAATGGACTCACAGATTTTATGTGTGATGTTGAACATGTGAGTGTGGGGGATCAGATGGCCCATATGTGCATCCCAGAGCTGCCCCTTAAAAGCTGCATGACTTTGGACACATTCCTTAGCCATGCTCTGCATGAGCTTCCTCTTCTTTGAAATGGGGATAATCACAGTCCTTTCATAGACTTGTGAACTGTAAATAAGAAAATTCCATATAAAACGTGTCGTATCATCCATGGCAAATACTAAGTGCTCATAAAATGTCAGCTGGCAGGGCACAGGCTGGCTCAGTTGGAAGAGTACATGACTCTTGATTTGGGGGCCATGAGTTCGAGCCCCACGTTGAGTGTAGAGATTGCTAAAAAAAAAAAAAAAATTAAAATGTTAGCTGGCTTAACTGATGGTGATAGAATGTAGAACTAAGGCAGCGTAGGCATTTTCTGATTTCTCTTAAATTCTCTTAAGTTGAACCTCAGAGGAAACCCTCTCAATAAATCCACGCTAAATGATTCACCTGTGTGGTCTTGCCTGCCTTCTTAGATGATGCAATATGTTTCTTCAGCCACTCACTGAGTAGAAAGCTTAGTTCCAGACTTGCGTGTGAGTTTCTGTCACTAGGAAGAAGATCAAGGGCAGAGGGTCAGTTGGCATCTTTAATTGCTTAATTGCCAGGACCAGGGTTCCTGGAGGTTCAAAAGTCCTGGATGAACATTTTTTGTTTCTCTTAGCATTTTGGCTCTGGCTTTCCTTTTCTCTGGATGCGTCAAAAGCCAAGGTCTAGTTTGAACTTGGAAGGTTGTTGAAAGCCAGCAAAGGGCTTTCTCTGTCTCTCTGCTTGTTTGGTAAGTTAAATGCATGAATGCTGCCGCTCCACTATATACTTTTGTACATTGAGAAGGAGATATCCCCCTGAGCTGTGAGCAGACTGGATTAGATTATGATCTTTCCCCATAAGAACACCCAGGCTCCTCTATGTAGCAGATACCCCTGGTTATCTAACAGCAAGCTGCCTTGGCTGCGTGTAGCGAGACCTATCAAATGGTGGGTCAACCACTAGGATTGTTTTTCCCTTCACATAATAAAAAGTCCTCGATTCCATGAAGTCGCCAAGGACTTAAACTCCTTCTGTCTTCCTGGTCTACCATCCTTTGCACACGGCTGTCATCTTCATGATCCCATGATGGCTGCTCCATTAGAATGGGGACATAGTCCACCTGAAAAGATGAGCATGCTAGCAGAATCTATGCTTTTTGATCAAGGAAAAAAAAATCTGCAAGGAGTTGGGGATATTGAGTTTTGTTTTGTTTTTAGTTGGGCTTAATGGCATCTTAAATAAGTCTAGGATTCTATTAATAAGAAAGAAGGGAAAGGATATTTGTTGAACAACTAGCAGTGTCCACCAATTGCTACCTGACTACTTCCTTCTCTCTAACAGGTATCTATCCTCTTCAGAGTGGCCATATGTTTCAGAGACTATTCATATCAGCTCCAAGGTGGGCTCTAATTAGCTTAAACTATTTAGAATAATCCATTTCCTCTTACCAATGATTAATTTATGTCTTGATATGGGACATCATGTTGGGCAATGAGATTTGAGGGAAAGGGTGCCAAGGAATTTGGGGAAAAGGTTCTTTCTTCCTAAAGAGAGACTCAAGAAACTGAAGAGCTCTTTTTCTGCCACTGGATGTAGTTGTGTGAACATGTGATGGCTAGAGCCATGCAATGATATTGCAAACACGAAGGGAGCTAGCATGGTAGGACAAGGCCAATATGCTGGGGTTTGCAAACTGAAAGATGGTAAAAGCCCATGTCATTCAAGAGGCCACCGAACTGCTGAATTAGCTGAAGCGACTTTTCTTTCAGACGTTTTTTTTTTTTTAAATGTGAGATGATAACATGCCTTATTATTTAGCTATTTTGCGTTGGATTTTCTGCTACTTGCACCCAACGGGATTCTAACCGATACTTTTGTATGATGAGATCAGTATAACGGGTCAATATTGTTTTGTGTGACTATACCTTTAAACAATAGAAATAACCATCTCTGACTTCATCTCCTCCTGCTCCCTCCTAATTCGCTGGTGTTTTGCTCCCAGCCCAGGAGCACTGTTGCCCCAGGCACTACCCTTGTAGTCCTGCCTCTGCCGCCAGGGCTTTCCTCCCCAAGAGCCCTTTAAATAGGGGTAGCCACCACTTGATTCTGTCTCTACTCAAATATCATCTCATCAAAAGGCTTCTCTGACTCCCCTATCTAAAGCACAGCTGACTCTTCCTCCCCACCCCACCACTTCCTCCCTCTGCTTTTCTTTCTTCCTTTCTTTCTTTCTTTCTTCCTTTCTTTCTTTCTTTCAGATTTTTATTTATTAGAGAGAGAGAGAGAGCGAGCAAGCACAAGTGGGGGGAGGGGCAGAGGCAGAGGGAGAAGCAGACCCCCCGCTGAGCAGGGATCCCAATGTGGGGCTCGATCCCAGGATCCTGAGATCATGACCTGAGCTGAAGGCAGATGCTTCACCAACTGAGCCACCCAGACACTCCTTTACTTCTTTATTTTTAAATTATTATTATTATTTTTTTTAAGAATCTCTACACCCAATGTGGGGCTCGAACCCACAACTCTGAGATCAAGAGTTGCATGCTCCACTGACTAAGCCAGCCAGACGCCCCTCTTTACTTCTTGACCATCTCATTCTGTAACGTGTAAGGCTCATGAGAACAAGAGCGTTTTTGTTCTTATTGCCACCAGATCCAGTTCCTCATATATTGTCTGGTACACAGTGTTTGCACACATGCTCTCTCTCTCTCTGTATATAATGAATATACATATATTGTGAGCAAGTGCAGAAGCTGGTTCAAGCGCACCTGACTTTGAACTCTGGTTCTGCCACTTGCTGGCTGGGTGGCCCTGGGCCAGGCTTCTGCTGAACCTCCACTTCTGCGTCAATCAAGAATTTTTTCCAGAATCTACCTTGGGGCACCTGGGTGGCTCCGTCAGAGAAGCAGGCGACTCTTGATCTCCGGGTTGTGAGTTCGAGCCCCACGTTGGGCATAGTGATTACTTAAAAATAAAATCTTAAAAAAAACCTCCTATCTCATCCACTTGTTAGAGACGGGCTGCTAATGAACGTGAAGCATCGAGGGTGTTGTGCAGGGCCAGCACCTAAGGGTGGGGGGGAGTGTGACTGGGTTCTAGGTAAAGGCAGTTGCCCTGCACCCAGGAGCCGCTGGCCTTGCTTTTCCCAAAGTGACCGGAATCGAGACTTGAAATATTTCATCAGGCAAAATGTGGGAGATTGTGGAAAATGTAAAACTAAACAAATGTCTTAAAACTGCTGTCTGGCCAGGTCAGTGGTAAGAAAACGAGAACATTCTGCATAAACAGATGTTATTAAAGATGGTGTGTGCCCGAGCGTGGGGTCACGGGCCATCTGCCACCGCAAATCCCCCTGCATTCCTCTGAAGAAGCTGTTATTTCTCCTCCCTCCCGAGGTTGACCAGTGGTTTAAATACTGCTAACAGCAACAGGGGGAAAGGATTATCCCACTTAGCTATTTTTAGCTTCCCCTTGAAGTCTTACACTTCACATTTTAAGTTTGTTTTCAAAGTTCCCTTCCAACCCAAATAAACCGAGGTTCAGAAAGGATGCAGGTTACTACTTTCTGATTCTCCAGGGAGCAGGCAGGGAAGCCAGCTTCCCGTGGAATGTTCAGGAGCGCGTTGGCCGCAGTCAGCTTCTCGAGGGTGGGAGCCCTCTCCTGACAGAGGCGCTTGGCTTTCTCCCATCTCTCAAGATAACCCTCTAAATCATAATCTTCTAGGACTTTCTATTCAGATTCTGTAAACCCTTTCTGTTTGGATTATCCCATCCCCTGCTGGGAGTATCACTGCCGTACTCGGTCAAAGAAAACACGCCATCTTGATTCATTCATTCAGCAAGTAGTTATAGGGAGCCCTACTGCGTGCCAGGTACTGTGCCCCAGAGTCCCTGCTCTCGTGACACTTCTTTTCTGGTAGGAAAGCTAATAAAACTCTTCAGAAGCAAAAAAAAAAAAAAAAAAAATCTATAAATCAATACAGAACCGAATAGAATACTGTTATAGTTACTATAATGACAATTAATAAGATAATTGTATTTATTAATACATGACAACCTCAATGTAATACTTATTACATGGCGGACGGTATCCTAAACTCCTTATATCAACTCACGTCGTGCTTCCCTATTTTACAAACGGGGAAACTAAAAAAAATCAAAAGGTTAATAAGTATCTTTTCAAAGTCCTAGAGGCAGTTAAATGGCCAGTGGGATTTGAAGGTCAGCCATATGGATTTTAGAGTGCACCCCACGAGGAAGGTTAGCTGCGTGATGGTGAGGAGTGTGACTGGTGGGTGCGTACGGGGCCGGTGCAGACCTAAGGGATAAGAAGGGGTCAGCGGTCTGACGAGAGCCCTGTAGGGGCAGAGAAGGAGCGGCGGGTGCACATGCTGCTGGAGGCAGGAAGGAAGGCATGGAGCAGAGACGAGGCCCAAGTGACCAGGGGCTGTGGTCAGGGCAAACCGTCTTGGGGTGGAAGCCGTCTTGAGGGGGGAAGCCGTCTTGGGGGGGAAGTCAGGGCGCCCAGGTAGGCAAGGGGCTTTGATTCAAATACTACTCAAGAAAGAAAATTGCTCGATGAATCATCTTGCTCAGGTTTTGTGACGGCTTCTGGTGGCTGGCATTTGTCACAGAGCTCAAGGAGACGCAGAAAATCTGTTTCTCGTCGTCCGCTGTGGCTGAAAACCTTTTCAGCATCTTTGAATCTTTCCTTTCTGAGTAAGTATCTGAGCATCATTGAGTGTCTCTGGAGTGATTGGTGGTCTGACCTGGGAGTTTAGCTCCAATGAACTTGTAACAATTTGAGCCACACTTACACTAACCTCAAGACTTCCCCGAAGCGGTATTTCCTTGGTTGTGGTTTAAAAACAAATTCTGAATATTAGGTTATTTTCCTATGATTTACCTGATTTCTAAAAACGGGGCACATGGGCCAAAAATAGGAAGAAAAGAAGGCGGGCTTCATGCCATCGGTTTCCAGTGAATCAAGATTTTACTGTCATCTGTGATTGCCTCCGTTTATGGGCTTATGGCTTTGGCAGGTAGATGATAGGCTTGCATTAAGGAAAAATAAATAGCCTGGCCAATGATCAAATATTTTGCGACAAAAAATTATGCACTGGCATTACTTGGAATTGATGTAACTGGTTCATAGTCTGAGTAGAACAGTCGGAATATACTGGCAGTGCTGACAGCCCATTGGGATTGCTCTTCAGAGGGTAATACTTGGGGATTTTCACCGAACATTCTTAAGAGGAAAATGAGCAGTTCAGGCAGCCTGAGTGAGAATCCCCAAATTTCTGATTCCTTTATACGTGACCTTGGGAAAGTTACTTAACCTCTCCGAGCCTCAATTTCCTCACCTGCAAAATGGACGTAAAAATGGCACCTATTTTGCAGGGTTGTCCTGAGGATAATTGATACATCAACTCCTACCTGATTAAACCGATGTGAAGAGATGGTTTCCTGGCTGGCTCAGGTGGCAGAGTACGTGACTCTTGATCTTGGGGTGGTGAGTTCGAACCCCACGTTGGGCATAGAGCTTACTTAAAAAAAAAAACAAAAACTGATGTAAAGAAGTTAGTTCAGAACCTGGTGTAAGGTCTCAATAAACATTTCTGTGTGTTTCTTGTTCCATCGCGCCCTTTCCAGCCCTTAGTCTGTGGCTCTCGCCTGCTGTTCTGTCGCCCATGTCTGCATGGCCTCGGGAGGGAGGAGAGCGGTTACATCACGGTCCACACGGTGCAGCAGCAGGAGAAGCTCTTGCAGAGAATCGGCCCCTTACAAAAGGGGCTTTGCCCTATGGCAGGGTTTCTAGGGACAGTCTGGGACCGCTGATCCTTTGTTGTGGGGTGTCCTGTGCGCTGTCGATGTTTAGCAGCGTCCCTCGTCCCTACCTACTAGATGCTGGTGGCACCTCCTACCCCTACAATTATGACAACCAATAATGTCACTGGGCTTTGTCAAACGTCCCCCGGGGGACAAACTACATGGTATACTTTAGCTTTATTGTTTAAAAAATCATTAAATTATATACCCTTATTGTTGGGGAGAGAAAGAGGGATGAAAAGGGAAAAAGGCAGGAAGGCAGGAAAGGCAGGAAGCAAGGAAGGAAGAAATTATACACAGAAGGACGGAGCAAAACCAAAACAAATTAGAACAAAACACTCCTATCTATCACTACAAAATTTTATTAGATATCCTTAGAAACTAGTTTTCCTCTCTGTGAATTTATAGATCAAAATATCTTTGGACCCAACCTTAGCACAGATACAAAGAGCAGAAATGATGGGCTTGAATCTCAGTGCCACCCCTAATGAGCTGTGTGACAGAAGCCCAGCTGCTTCACACCCCCAAGCCTCAGTTTCTTCATCTGTAAATGGGAATTATCCTAGTACCTAACTCAGCACAGTGCTCGAAACATTCATTTATTGTGGGCTCTTAATATTTGCAAAAATATGTCTAGCATATGCCATGTGCCCAACACAGTGCTAAGTGCTTTCCACAAATTAAGTCAGGTACTGATCAAATAACAATAGGAAATAACTATTGTTTTGTTCCCATTTTATAGGTAACAGACATGGACCCTGAAGCGTAGAGAGCAACTTGGATGGGGTGCGGTCACCAGCAAGGAGGTGCAAAAGCAGGCAGAGAGCAGGGCGGCTAGGGGGCTTGGCTCTTCTGCTATCCTGCTCAGAATTCTAAAATCTTCCCGCCAGAGCAGACGAAAGCCCATTTCTCTCCGTCTTCAGGATCCTCTTGACTTGGAATAATCCAGGAATCTTCGGGTACTTCCTCCATTGCCAAAGTCAGTTGTTTGCTCTTGCCAACTGCTGAAAATAGGCCATTCAGGAAATCCAAAGGAATATCCCCAATTGAAAGACGCGGCAAGAGTTTGGAGATGCCTGTGCTCTGTGATTTGCTGCCGTGTCTTTAATAACCTAGTCCCGGAGTGACATCATGGTGCTGCTGTGTATTCTGTGGGTCACAGAGAGCAGTCCTGGGAAGACAGGGATGTGAAGACCAGGAAGTTGGGGTCCCTCTCAGAGGCTGGCTGCCACACTAATATACATTGTAGAAAACTTTTTTAAAGCTTTTATTTTAATTCCAGTTAGTTAACATACAATGTTACAGAAAACTTTTGTTTTAATTGAAGGATAATTGATACACAATAGTGTGTTAGTTTCAGGTGTATAATACAGTGATTTAATACATATATTACGAAACGATTACTCCAGTTAAGTCCAGTTACCATCTGTCACCATACAACTTGTTACAATCTTATGGACTATATTCCTTATGCTGTACATTATATCCCCCCATGTCTTATTTATTTGATACCTGGAAGATTGTACCTCTTCATCCCCTTCACTTACTTTGTCCATCGCCCCACCCCCCTCCCCTCTGGCAACCATCAGTTTGTTCTCTGTATCTATGAGTCTGTTTCTGTTTTGTTTTGTTTGTTCATTTGTTTTGCCTTTTTAGATTACACATAGAAGTGAAATCATATGGCACTTGTCTTTTTCTGACTTATTTCGCTTAGCATAATACTCTCTAGGTCCATCCATGTTGGCACAAATGGCAAGATCTCATTCTTTTTTAAGGCTGAGTAATATTCCAGTGTGTGTGTGTCTGTGTGTGTGTATACACGACATCTTCTTTATCCATTCATTTATTGATGGACACTTGGATGGCTTCCATATCTTGACTATAGTAATAATACAATGATTGTAGGGATGCATATGCCTTTTCAAATCAGTGTTTTCATTGTAGAAAGCTTTATTATTTTTTTTAAAGATTTTATTTATTCATTTGTCAGAGAGAGAGACAGAGAGAGCCACAAGCAGGGGGAGCAGCAGGGAGAGGGAGAGGGAGAGAGAAAAGCAGGCTCCCCGCCGAGCAGGGAGCCCAGTGTGGGACTCCATCCCAGGACCCTGGGATCATGACCTGAACTGGAGGTAGACGCTTAACTGACTGAGCCACCCAGGTGTCCCCAAAACTTTTTTTTTTTTAAGATTTTTAAAATTTATCCATTTGAGAGAGAGAGAGCAGGAGCGGGTGGGGGTGGGAGGGGCAGAGGGAGAGGGAGAGGGCCAAGCAGACCCCCTGTGAGCTGGGAGCCCAACTTGGGGCTTGATCCCAGGACCCCAAAATCATGACCCAAGCTGAAATCGGATGCTTAACCGACTGAGCCACTCAGGTGCCCCTCATTGTAGAAAACTTTTAAAAGAATACGGACACTGACTAGAAAGTCCTTTTTTATGAAAGATTTAGCCTCACATTGTAGATGATTAATTCACTTGGAAAGATGCTCCTAGGAAATATTATAAACTCCTTTCATGTAAAAGATAAGAAACACGACATATTAGGTCAGCCTCTCTTTGAATTTAGATCTTAAAAAGCAAATTAACTAGAAACCTCGAGTTTGGTGAACAGTTATCAGATATGTGGTTCTAGAGTTTAATATATGTAATATAAGAACATGGTAAATTAATAAGTATTAGTATACCCAAATCCTTTAAAAGTACATGTTTGGGGGCACCTGGGTGGCTTAGTCGGTTAAGCATCTGCCTTTGGCTCAGGTCATGATCCCAGGGTCCTGGAATAGAGCCCCAGAGCAGGCTCTCTGCTCAGTGGGAGTCTGCTTCACCCTCTTCCTCTGCCCCCACTCCCGACCCTACTCACGTCTCTCTCAAATAAATAAAGTCTTTTAAAAACAAAATACATGTTTGGTCAACCTTTGAGATTCTTTTAGTATGTCCAGAGTTAGAGATTAGCTGTGTGCCCCTGCTGATAGGAAGACATAAATTTTTTATTATTACACTTAATTTTTTATAAAGTAGTATTAGCTACAAGGCCCTATGTGATCTGGCTCCTGTGTGGTGGGGTGACATAATCTCATCCACCACTGTCTAGCTATAGTAGGAGACTTTCTGATGCTCAAACACAGGCCTTTTCCTACCTCATGACCTTTGCACTTACTGTCCCTCTGCCTGGAAAGCTAGTCCTGCCGTCAACCCATCAGTGGCCAGGCCTCCTTGAATTTCTGTACATTCATAGAGAGGCCTTCTTCTAGCCCCTTCTTGTTCATTATCTGCTTTTGTTCTCCATAGCACTCACCACACCTTGACTTATCTTCATCTTTAAATTGTTTATTGTCCATTTGCCCTGAAAAACATAAGCTCCTTGTCAAACATGTTTCTCTCTCCATCGTATCCCAGCACAATATCTTGCATACAATAGGTGCTAAATAAATATTCTCTGAACTTGTTTCCATCTCTGCAAATTTACAAATAGGTGACCAACATTTGGTCGCAATCACCTTTGATTGATAGGCAGCTGGATTTTGCTTATTTCCGGTTGCCAAGGGTTGCCTTTCTTTGGGATGACAACGCCAAAGCATTTGTTGTCTTGTGCACCATGAGTGTGAAGCTGAAATGTCAGGTGACACAAGAGAAAGAATCAGTCATGGCAGCTCCTTAAACATAGAAACATATTAAACATTCAGGGCATCAGTAGCTGGCTCATAGAGAATTCCATCCTTAACACATGACAAGTTGGGGTTTACAGTCAAAGTCCACTTAGCAAATGTTTATTCTACGACGTGCTTTTCTTTTGTTTCCTGTAAGTATAGCTTCATGCCCTGCCAGGATTTGAGGTCATAGAAACACGAGGAGGCTATTAACATATCAATGGAGGGATCTCTTTGGAATCTAGAATTTGGAATAATATTTGCATCTCAAGCTCAGAAGCCGCCCAGGCAAGCCTGCTTATTGATTGCCTTTAATTTCCCCTTAAAACAGTGTCTGTTTCTGAATAAAAGATTAATACAGGAGGGCTCAGTTTGTCGCGTGATTTATACTCAAATGCTGCCTCCTCTCCTTTCAGAAGCCCGTTGCATACACGTCCCCACCCCTGAGACGTTTGCATTCAGTTCCTCAAGAAAAATAGCTGCTGGTCACCAAAGCCTGCAGCTTAATTGAATTTGTCTTTGTCCACTTAATCTTCATGCTTACAAAAAGTGGGGTGGGTGGGATTTATCCAGAAAAACCATACCTGAAAAATACAGCCGATCGCTAGGAGACCCGGCAGAAGAAAGAGATATAAAATGCACTTTAAATAAAAAATGAAACTCAGGGATGTCATTTAGAATGTCTGTGCTGCGCTTCTCTTTGCTTTAGGCATTTCCAGATACTCCAGTATCGCCCCAGTATAAACATGGCAACCTAAGAAGTAAACCACTGGGCTAGCTTAGAGCAGTTCTATCATTTTTGTCTTGGCTGCAATTTCTATTTCCTTTTGGGGAAGAAAAAAACATGAAAGTGGAGATTTCTGTTTTGCGTGAAGTTCAGAAACCTCTTTCTATAAATGAATGGACGTTAATAATAATAAACATTACTAATAGCAACCGTTTATCAAATAACTTTTTTTTAACCATTGTACTAAACGCTCTCTACTCTTTTTTTTTTTTTTTTAAAGATTTTATTTATTTGACACAGAGAGAGAGCGAGAGCAGGAACACAAGCAGGGGGAGTGGGAGAGGGAGAAGCAGGCCTCCCGCAGAGCAGGGAGCCCACCGTGGGGCTAGATCCCAGGACCCTGGGATCATGACCTGAGCCGAAGGCAGACACTTAACGACTGAGCCACCCAGGTGCCCCTCTACTCTTTATCTCATTTAATATTGTCTCCAACACTGTGAGGAAGTCCTATTAATATTCCCACGCAGACAAGGCTTGGAGAAGTGCAGGAAGCTGCCCAAGTCTGTAAAATGGCAGAGCCAGATTTTGGAGCTGGGTGCATTTGATTCGAAAATCTAAGACTGCAATCCCACCGGGAGAAGTGCATGTGGACAGGTGTGCCTCCCCGCCCATTTATTTCTTCAGCATGGCAGATGGACAAAGGATGAGCTTTCCCTGTAGGCAACCAGTCAGGATGAGGGGTCTTCAGCTTTGAATCCTAGGTCTGTCTCCTGCTGACTTAGGCTTAACCACTAGGCAACACCATGTCCCATGGCCAAGAAGGACTCCTGGAGGCAGTTTCTTCTAATGTGTTGACTTTGGTCATGCTACATGGTCACTTTCAATGGAGGTGACCTATGATGCCACAGAGATGCATGGAGCAGAGAGGAAAGGTGGGTCAATGAAAATCAAAATATGACAGTGACTTGGAACAGAATGCCCTCTGACCCAGCCGACAAGAATTACAACCCAGGGACTGATAAAAAGAATGATACTCCCCAGATGTCACTCACTGAGAAGTTCACAATTTTGTTCTTATCTTAGATAAACCTAATGATGCCCAGGGTTGGAGCTGCATGTATGAGAGGTGGCCCTTGTTTCTTAAGTTCCCCTCTTTGATGGGGTCATGTAGAATAGTTTGTGATCTAGTGATCACGGTTGAGCTAGAATCAAGGCTCTTGTAGAAAGAACGAGATGAGGTTTGGGAAGGTAAAAAGTGACTGCCTGCTTTCTAGTTTGGGATCATGATTTCTAATTCCCTAAGTTCGTGCCTCCCCATACTTCCCATTCACCTTTCCAATGATTGCTTCATTGACTCAAACCAAAAAAACAAACAAAAAAATCCAAAAAGTGAAACAAGAGACATGGTGGAGCATTGATACGTTGTACCCTCTGTTACAGGTACTGGGCCTAAGACAGTAAGCGAGACAAAGTTGTTACAGATCATTAACACTGAACAAATAATTTAACAAATAATAATTTAACTACCATTTTGATACTTGCTATCAAAAGAAATTAATTGGGGATGCAATGAGACTATGTTCGCGGCTGCATCTAAACTTCTATCAAATGTCTTATCCACCTGTGATTCCTTTTCTATTCGCTTCCCTGCAGTGTGTTGGCTAAATTTCTAGACCTTCAGTTCAACCACAGGGTTTCAAATCCTGTATCATCACTCAATGGATGTGTGATCTTGGAAAAGTAACTGAACCCATCTGAGCCTTAGGTCCCTTAGCGGTAGAAGGAAAATAACAGAAATACAGTGTTATCATTGTAACCAAATGAGATGATTGAAGTAAAGCACTTAGCTTTGCAGGCACACCACAGGTCTTCAATTAAGCCTAGTTGTTATTATTAGTCTCTGAATGGGATAAGCATGTTGTTTTGTCCCCCATGCTGAAAGGTACTGGATTGCTTGCTCAAGATGTGACGCGAGGAGGGTGATTTGGAGAGTGACTTACAAGGGTCAGAAGTCTGGATGCTGCTCAAAAGCTGTGTGTCCTTGGGCAAGTCAGATGGCCTCTCTGGGCTCCATTTCCTTCATCGATAAGGGAAAGTCATAAATCTACTCAAGAATTAGAGTTAATGCACATAAAACATTTAGCTCGGTAAATGGCAACTGCTATTATAATTATTACTGATTATTACTGTTAGGCGCTGTACGAAACATAATAATGCCTAACTATGCCTTTTAATCCCACAGTTTTGGTGGTGTTTATGCATCAATTTACAAAATGAGATTCTGAAAGTCTTTCTCCATAAAGTGAATTGTCTTTCTCCCCAGCGTTTCTCATGAGAGCTCTTATTTGGTGAGTAAATTTACGAGAGGGGTGGTAGATAAGGGATTTTGGCCTTAGAACACTTCTTTAATCTCTACAGTTGCCATGGAATTTGTGTCATTTTTGCTTGGGTGATCAGATTACGTTTCATAAACAATATCCCCTATGTTTAAAAATCTTTAAACGGCCACTTGTAAGCGGCTTGACGTGGACTACAGTTAATGCCTTGTTTGACTTGGATCTTCCTTTGTCCGTGGGGCTGACAGTCAACTGTTTATGCCAGCGTCAGATGCCTAAGTAGAGACCCATGTTTTCCAGAATATTCTTATATGAAATACTTCCTTCATTTTCAGCACATCAACTGTCCCCTGTAACTTTCCAGAAATGGGCATTATTGCTGCTTTTTTTTTAGATTTCTTATTTTTCCCGGTGTTCACCCTCAGTGTCCTTCACCCCAAAATTTCCAAGTCAAAATTTCCAGCTCATCCCAACCCTTCGCTACCCTGGGGCAACCGGGGTGAGCTGGGTAACTTAAATTGCATCCGTCAGTTTAGTTTTCACTACGTTTTAATTTTCAAATCGAAGGATTAAAACTCCTTTTGTTTATTGGAGCTCCTATTTATAGGCTGCTCCCATATGTGACTCACTTGACCTGTGCTAGCCAATTAATTCTCCTATCCTCCACTCCACAGTGTTCTAGCGGGTTCTACCTCCAAAACCATATCCCAGACCCTTCCACTAGGGTCCCCACTCTGCTCCCCAGCCCCCCTGTCCTCTCTCATCTTGATGCCCATCCAGCTGCTTCTTGCTGGCTCTCCTTCATCCACTGCTCACAGGGCAGCCCTGACGGCTTTTAAACACCATGCCAGCATGGTGTTTAAAACCTTTCCATGGATCCCCATTGTATTTCAGACAAATATAAAAATTTCTCTGCAGGAGGTCTGGCCCTTGCTCCTCCCGACACATCGACTCCAGCCACCTGTGTTCACTCTTTGAGCCGCGCTACCCTTCTTTCTCCTTCTCGAACAAGCCAACCTTGTCCTGGCCTCAGGGCCTTTGCCCTTGCTTTTCTTTGAGGCTCCAGAGCCCTTCGTCCAGACACCAGATTGCCTGGCTCCTTTGTAACTGGCAGCATTCAGTAAAACTGTTTTGTCGTCAGAGAGCCTTCCCCGGCGCCCCCTGACCCAGTGCAAACAGCTGACTGGGTCACTCTGTCCCGGGGCACTGAACAACATCTGGCATTGTCTTTTACTTGTTTATTCTAACTGTGTTCTCTCTTCCTCCTTCTAGAACAAAGCAGAGCAGGAGCTCCCAGCCTCGGCACTACTGACGTTTGGGGCTGGGCAACTTTGTGCTGTGGAGGCCGTCCTGTGCATGATCCCCGGCCTCCACCCACCAGATGCCACCTGTCCTCCCTGACTTGTGACATGGCCAAATGTCTCCTGGGGGGCAAAACTGGTCCCTATTGAGAAGCGCTGGTCTAGAACCTAAAGTCTAGCCGTGGCTAAAACAATGCCTGGCGCATACGCGAGGAGTTAACCGTTTACTAGTTGTAGGAATGAAGGAGCAACCCTGTGTGGACGGTGCTCCTCAGGCCCTGGAACTGACGCGACCTGCTGGGCAACACAGCCGGCAGGTGCTGGAGCTGGACGCCACCCAAGGCCGTCCGAGGTCTAAGTTCAATCTCTTCACTTGGGGCCACATGAATATGCAGCCAGTGCAATTATAATGCTTTCTAGGGCTTTCCTCATCGGACACGTGTATGTGCTGCAGTAAATGGCCTCAGTCCGCACCACATTCTGTGCAGGACACACCAGTCTAAGCACATTATTTAGCTAATTTCATCTAAGATTTACCGAGTGTGGAGAAATAAAAATAGTAATTTTACATCTAGTAACTACACCCTCTTAGAATCGTTATTGTTGTAAACCCCTTGTTAGCGCTTTAAAAAATTCAAGCTTTTGAATAGCTAACACATTCACATGGTTTGAAAAGAAAACAGTATACAAGGAATATAGTCAGAAGTCCTATTCCTCTTTCCGTCTGGGGTCACTACGTCCACTGATCCCTTTCGATGAGTTTCCTGGGTGTCCTTCAGCGTTGTCTTGTTTTTTTTTTTAAGATTTTATTTTATTTTATTTTATTATTTTTTACAGATTTTATTTATTTGAGAGAGAGAGAAAGTGCACAAGTGGGGGGAGGGGCAGGGGGAAAGGGAGAAGCACCTCCCCCCCACCCCAAGCAAGGAGCCAGACACGGGGCTCTATCCCAGGACCCCAAGATCATGACCTGAGCCAAAGGCAGATGCTTAACCGACTGAGCCACCCAGGTGCCCTGATTTTATTTTATTTTTTAAAGTAATCTCTCCACCCAACATGGGGCTCAAACTCACAACCCCGAGATCAAGAGTGGCCCGCTCCACCAACGAAGCCAGCCAGGCGCCTCCAGAGTTGTCTTCTGGACGTGAAGTACACAAACATGTCCCCGTTCACTCTTTCTGTCATTTTCTCAAGACAAACTGGCATACCGCCTATCTTCTTGGGCATCTTGCTTCTTTCACTTAACTTATCCTGGGTATCTTTCTGCATTAGTGCAAACAGAACTTCTTCCTTCTTTTTTATAGCTGCGAAATATCCCACTTAGGATCCCACTCAAATTTATTTAACCAGTTCTCTGTTGCTGGGTATTTGGGTTGTTTCTTTCTTGTCTGTTATAAACAGCGCTGACATGAAAAGCCTGTGTCCATTGTCTTCCTGAACCTATCTGAGAGAGAAATCCTCATTTCATAAAAAAGTGCTGGGGTCAAAAGGACAATGCTCTTGACAGATATTCTGATGGCTTCTTTGAGTAGAAGAGTCCAACTGTCCAGGCCTGACATCAGTGGGGTGGAGGGAGATGAAAATTCGATGAGGATGCGTTAGAACAATCGAGGGGAAAGCAGGTGGAATTTCGAGGTGGGCAGAAGTCTCATGAACCTGGAGAGCAAGATAGGTCCAAGATGGGAGGGAGAGGTGCACAGGTGGTGGTGGGACGCAGGGTCATGAGGACCACAGATACCTAATGAGCAAACTCCAGTGGCAGAAATGGGTGGGTGGGGGGACTTCAGGAACCACCTCCATTTCCTCTAGATACTTGGTGAATTTGGGCTTCATTCAACTGTCTTGAGAGGGGGATATCTAGAGTCTCTGCAAGGTTGGAGAAATTGAGAGCACCTGGTGGTATGCATGACCTTAACAAAGTAGGTTCTATTTTTATTCCCATTTTACAGATGAGAAAGGTCAAGTCCAGAAAAGTTGGGTGGACCCCACGGTTGCATATCTACCAAACAGCGGAGCTGAGATGGGCACTGAGAGCTGTCTGGTGTTACCTCTTGTTTTTTCAAGCACTCTGCCGTGGCATATCTGTTAAAGGTTGTTGGGCAACAAATAAACGCATCTTATGTTAGCATTAAAAAAAGTACAAATAAACCCAGTACAAGATATCCAAGCTTCTGTTATTGTTGCACATGTCTTCTTCTGTCATTAGAACCAGCTAATTTTCATGGTTTATATTTTCTGTTTTTAAAGGTTAAAGGGCCCACCAAAGAGTTTGCCTGAAAACTGTTTACACCAAGAAACAGAAGGTTAAGTTGGCCACCAGCTTGTGTGATAGTGTTTCCTGCTGAGTGCCCAGTGAATTTTGCAAGGGCTTGCACGTCCTGCTAGCAAGAGGATGTATCTCTGGACACGATAGCCCTCTCCAGGTCAGCATTCAATGCCTGCTTTGTTCTTCTCAACTTGCTTGAGTTCCTCTTAGGGCTCTGGTCCTGATTCCTTCCACCTGTTCTTCAAAATTGCAGGTGACTTTTTCCCTGGTTGCCCTGGTGGTTATATTCCTTCATCCTGCCACAGGACATCCATCATGCTTGAATCCATCTTCTTCACTCTGCTTCTTGGGTCATTTCCTTGCATGTACTTGCATGCTAATTTCCAGCGGCACACACACACACTCTCTCTCTCTCTCTTTTTAATGCAAGTGACTCAGGACTCGGGCTCAGTACAGCACTTAGGTGTGCAGGATGGAATGCTAAAATGCTCTGGCCAGAGGGGAAGAGCATGGCCACCAAGAAGCTGAGATCGTATGCTAGGCTCAGAGCATGAGAGGTAGGGGTGTGTGTGTGTGTGTGTGTGTGTTGGGTTGCTAGGAATTTATTTGGGCCTTTGTGGGAAAAGGTGTGCCTCACAAGGAATTACTGCTGGTCAGGGCAACATTACACAAATTAGTGAATCTTGATGTATTTTGAAAGGTGTCAGTCTTGCTGGCTCTGTCTGTGATCTACTCTAGGCAGTAACTCCAGGTTCTTCAGTGAGATAAGCTAACCTACCAAGTCAGAAGGCATGATGGTTGAGAATGGGCTAGTAAGCTATGATCCATGGGCTGAATCCCATTTATGTCCAGTGTTGTAACTTAAAAGTCATATTTGAGCTGCATATTGGAGCAGGATTTTGCCATGCGGATTGTGAAGGAAGAGCCTTCTAGGATGGTTGGCAAACTACAGTCTGAGGGCCAAACAGGCGTATTGCTGGTTTTTGTAAATAAAGTTTTACTTGAATGCAGCCATGCCCGTTTGTTAATGGATTGTCTACAGTTACTTTCGCTCTGGACAGACAAGAGACTATATGGTCCCCAAAGCCTGAAATATTTACTGTCTGGCCCTTTACAGAAAAAAAAATTGTCCTGCCCACCCCTGGTTTGGGATTAAGTGCTTAGGCTATGAATCAACAGCTTGCATTCAAATCTCAGCTCTAGTACTTTGTTTCTGGGTAACCTTGGTTACATACCTATAAAATGGGAATATGAATATTTCTGGGTTGCTGTGAGATGTAAATTCAATAATTATTATGATTCATCTTAATTAGGGACTTCCAGAGTTTCTCCCATATTCTTTTTTTTTTTTTTTTTAAGATTTTATTTATTTATTTGACAGAGAGAGACACAGTGAGAGAAGGGACACAAGCAGGGGGAGTGGGAGAGGGAGAAGCAGGCTTCCCACGGAGCAGTGAGCCTGATGTGGGGCTTGATCCCGGGACCCTGGGATCATGACCTGAGCCGAAGGCAGACGCTTAACAACTGAGCCACCCAGGCGCCCCATCTCCTATATTCTTGATGCCCTAGATTATTTTTAATCATGCTGGATCTTTTCTGTTGTTATAAAAATTAAACATCAAAAATATTTGAGGAATTTGGGCAACCACCCTTCCTGTTCCAGGAATAAAAGATCCTGAAATATTTGCAGCATTTTTTTCAGTATATTTGGTGTGGATTAATGGAGTTGTGGCAGCTTAGGAAGTGTCCCCCGGTGCATCTTTGGTCTATTTGGGATGTCATTTTGGTTAGAGACTAAAAAATTCAGGTATACAGGTAAACTTTCTAGGAGACAAAAAATTGGGATGGTAGGATCAAGCTTCACAATGGTCTCCATAGAGTCAAATAAAGGATTAGAGGAAATAAGAGAATATTTACCAGGGATTGATGTGGATTCTGGTATTAATTATTTAAGTCTGGGAATGGGGAGGCTTGGCCAGACAGCAGTTCCTGGGAAGTAGATCTAGGGCTCCTAGCTGGCCACAAGCTCAATTCGAGCCAGATGTATACAGCTGCCAAAGAAACAATCTTAGCCTGCATGAACAGAGTCGGTATATGCCTCGTGGGTTCAAGGAAGGTAAAGCAAGAGAACGGTTTAAATGAGTTAGACAGTCCACATTTGGAGAAGGAAGGTTAGTTATGGAGACAAATCACACATCTGAATGGAGATGTTGCCAAAGTTGTGTAGGCTGAGGGGGGCCGTGGGGAGTAGTCAGGTTGTTGAGTCATCTGGGAACCGTCATAATGAGGAATGACTGAAGGTTCTAGGGATGGTTCCCAGGAAAGGAGATGACCACAAGGGAAGAGAGAGCTTTTCAAAAGCTCTGAAGCTGCCTTACTATCTCTATTGTTTTTTTTTTTTGGCAAACCTCAGGGAAATCAATGTGAGGTACTCGTTTTTGAGGGTATCAGCTCGCCTCACAGCTTCCCCACCCCTCCCCCTTACACCCCAAGTCCGCAGTTGCAAGTGAGGAGAGTCCCCGGAAGCCATATTTGTTCTTCGCAACCCGGCCTCCCTGTTGACAGCTGATTGGACAAGGGATGGATGGCTGCTGGAGGCCGGAATAATCAGATTGTCTCTCTGGGGAGTATGAGATTTGCCTTGAGGCACAGCCAGTCAATGTCTCCATAGAACTGGATCTGTAATGTGTAAATCTGGGGCACGTGAGCAGCCATTTGCCACCATGACAATGGAGTAGCTGAGAAAATCAGCCTACAGAGAGAAAAGGATGAGGCAGAGATGCCCAGAAGCAGAGGTCTTGTCTGGCCGGCAGGACTTTTTTCAGCTTCCCATTTCTTGGTTTTGGTTCTTCCTAAATCTAACTGCCTTCCTGGACATGGGCTTCATGGGTTATCTTTACATTGTTGTTATAATTCCCCTTTTTTGCTTATGCTATGTCAACTGGGTTTCTGCATTTCTAACTAAAAGTGTCTTACCTCTTTCAGAGTGCCGCAAACAGTAGCTCAGTATATGGGAGACATGATGGTAGATCCTGTCCAGCCCCTGAAAGAGTAGCCTTGGGAAGGGAAGAATATTTCTATTTCCGGGGTCATTCAAATATAAGCTGAACGACCAGATAACGGGGAGGCACTTGGGTTGGATTGGGTTGGACTTGGGGTTCAGAAAGACTTGGAATTGACTCTGGGCTCTGCCACTTTCTAGCTGTGGGACGTGAGGCAATGTTCTTCACCTTTACCGAGCCTCCTTCTGTAGGATGGGGAGAATAGACATACCTTAGGAAACTGCTGCGGGGATGTGTGAGTTTCCTATTGCTGCTGTAAGAAACTGCCACAAAATTAGTGGCTTAAAACAGAACAAATTTATTCTTTTATGGTTCTGGAGGTCAGAAACCCAAAATGGGTCTTCCTGGGTTAAGGCCAAGCTGTTGGCGGGGCTGTGTCCCTCTGGAGGCTCTAAAGGAAAACCCACTTCCTTGGCTTTTCCTGCGTCTAGAGGCCACGTGTATTCCTTGACTTGTGACCCCTTTCTCTGCCTGCAGAGCGCCCCACTTCAACCCCTCTTCCATCTCACACCTCCTGTGACACTCACCTCCTGCCTCCCTCTTTCTCTTACAAGGACCCTGTGATTACATTGGACCCACCTGGATCATCAAAGATAATCTCTCCCTTTAAAAATCCTTAACTCAATCACTTTTGCTGTACAAGGTACCACATTCCCACGTTCCAGGGATTAGGATGTGGACATCTTTAGGGAGCCATTATTCTGCTTCCCACACCTAATGGCACAAAGAGCTAACCTTTATTGACAGCTGTCTTTGCCTTAGGCCTGGGGCTACATGCTTTTAGGCAGATTATTTTATTTAAGTAGGGCCACAGCTCTGAAAGAGACTCAGAAAGGTAAAATGATTTGCCCTAGGCCACCCAGCTGGGAAGCAGCAATGCAAAGAACCAAGACTCATCATTTCACTCCAGAGCCCTCTCTCTTAACCACCAGTGAGAAATGGCAAACCCACAGGTCTTACTTCAGGCAAGTAAGGAGTCTGTGGTAAACCAGAGAGGACTCAGGCCGTCTTATAGGGGCAGAGGCTCCGTAGTCCCAACCCATAGGCGCCAGTTTCCCAACAGATGCCATACATTTGGATTATTCATGTGAAATGTCCCCATTTTGAAATACCGGAAACCAATTCAAATATTTAAAAAAAAAAAAACTTTATGCAGCCACATAATATAGGCTGATGGGTTCATCTCGCCTTACACTACCAATTTAAACTATCTTCAATACTCTACTCTTTTTTTTTTTTTTTTAATATTTGAAGATACGTGGCTCATCATAGTGACTAACAGTTATTTAGCATTTATTATATGCCTGGCATGATGCTACCTGCTTTACTGTCTTATCTTATTCACTAGTATGCTCTTAGTTAAGAATTTAACTCCCTAGTTGGGAAACTATTTTTATTTTTTATAGGATTTTTCTTGGCCAGTGTAAGACTCCTATGAAGGGTCTTAAAGGGTAAAGGCTCAGTTGATCTTGGTTTCCAAACCTGGCTCCAGCATTAAAATAACTGCGTGATGGTGGGCAAGTGAGTGCCCCTCTCCAAGGCAACCTCTTCATCTGTAAAGTTTGTTGATAGTTTTCTGGTAGGGTTTCTGTGATGACATGATTGTAGGTAGAAGCACTTTCCACAGCACCATACAAATATTACTTACAATTCATAGATAATTCATCCAAAGAACATAATCAGCAGGTAAACCCAGAGACTGTGGCCTCTCTTGTAAATAAAAGCTTGAGATTAGATGCAAATTTTCAGCTGGGACGAGTCACACGTTGGGTCTCGGGGCTGTAGGGGAACCCACACTGCACCCTTTCACCTGCCCCGGGGCAAAGATGGACACTTGCTTGCTGGGGGCAGCAGAGGCTCTGCCTCAGAGTCACGGGCATTACCTTCTTCAGTTTCTAATTCATTGTCAAGACCTGCTTTCTACACTGGAGACAAATCCAAAGTGGCAGCGAAGGCTGGGTCCCAGGGCGTCTGGGTGCCCGTTGTAGGTTGGTCCCTAGTCAGATGGGCTTAGGACTCCTTCCTTTTTGAGACTCCATTTCCCACCTGGCAAATGGGGCACATTGGATGAGCGCACATAATCGATGATCTATTCTGTTGGTTCAAAAAATGGGCTAAGAAGACACAAGGGAATTCCTCACCAATGTATCTTACGACTTTTTGTATTTTCTTCAGTGTTTTCTGTTTTGGAGACTAGAATGGTGGTTATCAGGGGCTGGAGGGGGTTGCAGGACAGGAGAGATGTTCTCTGAGGATACAAACTTGCAGCTACTAGAGAAATGAATTCTGGAGGTCTAACTGCATGGCACAGTGATTATAGACAGCAACACTGTTATAAACATCAAACTTCCTAGGAGACTAGGTCTTCATTATTCCCACCACAAAGAAGAAATGATAATTATGGGAGGTGATCGAGGTGTTGGCAAACGCTACGATGGAATCATGCATGCAATATATACATTTATCAAGTCAAAATGTTGCACGCCATAAAGTTATACAAGGTTCTATGTCAAATATAGTTCCATTTTTAAAAAGGTTTCTGTTTTTTTTTTTTAAGATTTTATTTATTTATTTGAGAGAGAGAGAGCATGAGCAGCGGGAGGGGCAGAGGGACAAGCAGACGTCCCCCTGAGCAGGGAGACCGACACCACACAGGGCTCGATCTCAGGATCCTAAGATCATGAGCCGAAGTCAGATGCTTAACCGGCTGAGCCACCCTGGTGCCCCAAAAGCACTTTCTGATGTGAAGGTATCTGGATGCCAGAAAAAAATGTAAACGAAACTTTTATAATATTTGTGTTTTAGGAATTAAAAGTTTAAGTGTAAGAGTTAAAACAGGTGAAAATGAAGTTTTCCTTCCTCTCTTGGTCACGGTCTCCTTGTTCCCATCTTCAGAGAACACCACAGTTACAGGTTCCTAGTCTGTTCTTCCAGAGATGTTCTATGCCAATGGTTCTCAAACGGGGGACGATTACTCTGGGGGATATTTGGCGACATCTGGAGACGTCTCTGGTTCTCACAACTGAGGGAGGGGTGCCACTGGGAGATCTTACAATGGCACAGGACAGCGCCCCCCGCCCCCACCCCCGCCCCCGGCCATAGCAAAGAATTGTCTGGCCCCAAATGCCAATAGTGCTGAGATTTAGAAATCTTGCTGTATGCATATATTAGCAAATACAAGTGACATGCACACACAAACACCTGCATACATACCCCCTTTCTATGTACAAACTGTAGATATACCATACACTTCATCTTGTCTTTTTCACTTCACCCAGGATATTGTTCTGTTCCTGTACATATAGATCTTTTCAAGCTACAGAATATCCTGCTGGATAGATGGATCATTTACTTCCTCAGTCCCTTATTGAGAGACATTTAGATTGTTTCCAGCTTCTGCAAAAAAACAATATTGCTATAGTAATGTATAGAATTACTGAATCATTTTCTTATACACTTGGAACTGATCTAAAACTGTATATTAATTATACTTCAATAAAAAAATTACGGTGATTTTTCTTTTTTTCAAAGATTTTATTTATTTATTTGAGAGAGAGAGAGGGAGCAGGGGCAGGGGAAGGGGCAGAGGGAGAGAGAGAAGCAGTCTCCCCACTGAGCAGGGAGCCCGGTGCGGGGCTCGATCCCAGGACCCTGAGATCACGACCCGAGCCGAAGGCAGAGCTTAATTGACTGAGCCACCCAGGCACCCCTGTGATTATTCTTGTTCACAAATGCCCATATACTAATGTATTTGCCTGATAATTCCTCTAAGTGACATAACGAGGTCAAATAGCATGTGGCTTTAAAATGCTGCTAGGTGTTACTAGAGGTCCTCCAAAGACACTAATTTACATTCCCACCTACAATGAGAGACAGCAGCTTGCTGACACCTTTACCAACAGAGCACGGTCCTTCTGTCCTTCAGTTGACCTAACTTCAAGTAATTACATACATTTCAAAAAAATCTTTTATTTTTAAGTGATCTCTACACCCAACATGGGGCTTGAACTCACAACCCAGAGATCAAGAGTCACATGCTTTACCAATGGAGCCAGCTGGGCGCCTCAGTAATTACATACTTTAAACCGATTGTAATTTCCAACCATTCATTTTTCAACAAATATTTGTTCTTTGTGTCAGGCTCTGGGGCGGGGTCAGGAGGGGGAGAATACATTGCGGGGTCACCCCTCAGAGGTACTCTCAGTGCATGAGAGACAACCAAGGCACAGTGTGTACTACGGGGCAATCAATTCTGTGAATTAGGCTGGCACAAAAAGGCACTTCATCCAGCTTTTTGTTTCCCTGTGGGCCGTGGGTGTGTCCAAGCTCCTAATTTGTCAAAAAAAAAAAAAAAAAAGATGCCTGGAAAATAGATTTTTATGTGACAGCTCCTCTTTTCGAAATGCTGGCAATAAATTCAAATAATATAAAACCATTGTGAGGGTCGAAGAAGTCAGATCTGAAGGATGGGTCCTGCCTGGGCACTGACAGTCCTCACCTCTCACGTTCAATGTTGTTGCTGCTTCTCGAGGAAACGAACGGACGCCAAGCCTCCCGCCGCAGACAACCCGGCTGTGGGATATGTTTGCAAGCAGCCTTATTTTTTTAAGAAGAAATCTTCAGAGGCGGAATTGCTCAGTAAAATAAAATGAAAGGTTTCAAGGCATTTTATACATACTGCCAAGCTGGTTCCCAGAAAATGGTGCTAATTTACATTTCTACCCTCAGTAACAAGAGTGTTTTCCTCTGTACCCTTGCCAGCACTGGGCATTAACAATGAGGACTTTCTCCTGCCAGTTTTACAGTTAAAAATATTCTCATTGTTATATTACTTTATTATTTATGATATCCTCTGCTAAAATTAAAATACTGACGTTTCCAAGGGTTGGCGAATATGTTGAACTGAAACATTCATACACCATCAGTAGGAACACAAAATGGAAAATAGTTTGTCAGTTTCTTATAATGTTAAACATACACCCAATCTATGATACAGGCATTCCACGCTTAGATGTTTGCCCTAGAGAAGAGAAAGTATACATCTATACGGAGGCTTGTGAATAAATGTTTATACTGACTTTAATTGCAATAATCCCAAACTGAAAATGACCCACATGTCCATCAACAGATGAATGGATAAGCAAACTATGGTATAACCATACAACGGCATACTACCTGGCAAGAAAAAGGAATGACCTATCGGTACGTGTGATAATAAGGATGAATCTCAAAATCGTTACGCTGAAAGGTGCCAGACCAAAAAAGAGTGTATATTGTTTGATTCCACCTATATAAAATTCTAGAAAGTATGCATTAATCTGTAGTGACAGAAAGCAGATTTGGTTGCCTGATGATGGGGGGGGTAGGAGGGGAAGGGAAGGATTATAAAGAAACTTTTGGGAATGAAAGATACACTCATTAAATTAATTGGGGGTGATGGTTTCACAGGTATATACATAGGACAGAATATAGCAAGTTATACCTTTTAAATATACACAGTTCATTGTATGTCAAGTACATAGCAATAAAGCTATTTTAAGAAATCCCACCAAATATTACAACAGGGCTGTCTGGCTCGCTCAGTCGGTAGATTATGCAACTCTCGATCTCAGGGTTGTGAGTTCAAGCCCCATACTGGGCACAGAGCTTACTTAAAAAAATATTATGACATTCTAGGGGTGCCTGGGTGGCTCAGTCGTTAAACGTCTGCCTTCGACTCAGTCATGATCCCAGGGTCCTGGGATCAAGCCCCACATCGGGCTCCCTGCTCAGCGGGAAGCCAGCTTCTCCCTCTCCCGCTCCCCCTGCTTGTGTTCCTGCTCTTGCTATCTCTCTCTCTAATAAATAAATAAAATCTTTAAAAAATAAATAAAATGAAACATCTTTCTTAAAAAAAATTTATGACATTCTAGTTTTTACTTCAATTACTATTATTGTTGCTCTTGGTTACTAAGCAGGGACACCGAGTATGGTCAGGTTGGCTGTGAACAACCGCATTCTGGGGGTGCAGTCCATATAGACTAGGGTGTGAGCATCCCCTCCCCCACCTGGAGGCGCACGATGGATGAAGCCGTCTTGATAATGAGCTTCATTAATCACTGCATTCATTTATCAGCCTCCTCTATTTCTTTGTATGGGTGTTGCCTTTAAAAAAATCATCTATGAGCTTTCTTTATATATTAAGGCTATTAAATAAGTGTGTGTCGGAAGAGTTGCAAAGAAGATGTTCTCCAGCTTCACAATTTGCAGCTGAGTTTTGATGTTGGCGAGCCAGTGACATTTACTTCGGATCTGATAAATGATTTCTTGGCAAACGCTGCCCGGTGAATTCCTTTCTTGGCACCTACGATCACTGCTTCAGCACTTGTTGTTTTAGAAACAGGTTTGTCCAGCAAGTTGTATTTGTCATCTTCCTGGTGATTTGTTTGATTGTGTGTGCTGCATCTCAAGCAGGGGTGCTGCCAGGGGCACACAGGTCAAACGCATGAGGATTCGATGGACATTCGGGGGGACTTACCAAAAAATCACCTCTTAATAAAATCACTGCTGAGAGTTCCTCTCCTTTTTTCTTTTTTTTTAAAGATTTTATTTATTTATTTGCGGAGAGAGAGAGAGAGAAAGAACACAAGCAGGGGGAGGGGCAGAGGGAGAGGGAGAAGCAGAGTCCCCGCTGAGCAGGGAGCCCCACGTGGGGCTCGCTCCCAGGACCCTGAGATCATGACCTGAGCCGAAGGCAGATGCTTAACCGACTGAGCCACCCAAGTGTCCTGTTCCTCTCCTTTTCTCTTCTTTTTCTTCTTCTTCTTCCCCTTCTTCTTCTTCTCCTTCCTCTTCTTCCTCTTCTTCTTCTTCTTCTTCCTCTTCTTCTTCTTCTTCTTCTTCTTCTTCTTCTTCTTCTTCTTCTCTTCCTTTTATTTCAGTTATAGAGACTGCCATCATTTCCTGAGGGCTCACCACACCCCCCCACAGGCCTGCCCCTGTCCCGGGGCTCAGGGCTTATGTGTCTTTCGCATCGAATCCTTGTAACCCTGCGAGCTAGGCACTATTGGCTCCATTTTTTCAGATAAGGAAACTAACTTTTTGAAGAAGAAAAAAAAATTGGGTCCAGGATTACAGAGGGAGTAGGTGAGGAAACTGAGTTTTGACTCATATTGGTCAGACTCCAGAACTCAAACTGCCTCCCACTTACCACTCTGGGTTTCAGTGAGTTGCTTATGAGCTTGTCTTTCTTTGTCTTCAGAGACAGAGACAGAGATGTGCTTCATCTTTTAACCCCGATTACAAACCCGAGATTTTGTGCACAATGGGCCTTGAGATCTGTGGGATTGAATGGGAAACATAACGGTTGGTGTGGGGTGGGGTGAGGGGGTGAGCTGAGGAGGTTCTTCTCAAATGTGCTCACTTCAGTTCCACCCACCAACATATAATGGATCAAAAAGTGATAGGACAATAGGCTCATTTTGCCACACACTCCTTCAACAGTCAGATCGTACATGATAACGCAGGGAGCGGAGTTTCTCAACTTCAGCACTGTTGACCTTTGGGCGGCTCATTCTCTGCTGTGGGGGCTGTCCTGTGCCTTCTAAGAGGTTCAGCAGCATTCCTGGTCTCTACCCATTAGACAGCCCTGTTGTGACAACCAGACATGTCCAATGTCCCCCGGGAGGAAGAATCCATCCCCCCCCCCCCACTCTGGTAAAGAACTACTAGTCTATGATTAATAAAAGCTTACCGATGACTTTCAGAGCTCCCAAGAAATATCTTCCGATTACAAGGCCAGTAAAAACATGCTGGGACATTTATCCTTCTCTCTTTTTTTCCCATTAGCAGAACTTCCTAGTGGAAGCTAAATGTTTGATGAGCACACTTAGAAGCCTGAGAAATGTTTACTTAAACATACGCCTGATTAAAAGAAAACATTTTTATCATCCTTTTCTCATTCCAAGTGATACTTACTGAACTCAGGATATTTGCCAATCTCAATGCTAAGTCCCTTGATGCATGTTATCTCATTTGAATACTCACAGCTTTTTACAATAGGCATGGACATCACCCCCAATTCTCGATGAGGACACAGAGATTCAGAAAGATTACATAACTTGTCCAGGGTCACTCAGAAAAACTGGCACAGCTGAGACCTTCACCACAATTTGTATTACACTGGGTTCCTTCACCATACTGATTTCCAAAATTAATACTCATTCACAGTAGGGCATTAAAAAATCTAAAAACATAAAGAAGAAAATAAAATCATGGCTAATGTTACCATTTAGCAATTACCAGTGCTGACATTTTTTGTTATGAATCCATCCAGTCTTTGTTCTGTGTGCGTTTAAAAACATAAGTACTCTAGAAAAGATGGGACGTGTTTTTCTCTTGACACTTGGGACAACTTTTCCATTATTTTGTTCAATATTGTTCATTAGCATTTAAAAAGACTATATCATATTCTAGTAGGAAACTTTTTTTTTAAGATTTATTTATTTCAGAAAGAGAGAGAGAGATGGGGGAGGGACAGAGAGAGGGAGAGAGAGAATCTCAAGCAGACTCTGCACTGAGCTCGGAGCGAGATGCGGGGCTCGATCTCACAACCCTGAGATCATTACTGGGGCTGAAACCAAGAGACAGATGTTTAACTGACTGCACCACCCAGGCGCCCTTCTAGTGGGGAACTTTTAAACAATCTCCCATTGTTAGAATTTCTGGTTGTGTTTTTTTCTCCTTCCCTCTCTGTCTCTCCCTCCCTCCCTCCCTTCCTTCCTCTTCTGTGTTATTTACTCAAGATAAATTCCTAGCAGGTGAATGCTGGAGTAGTAATTATCATATTTTTAAGGCTCATGATACATGCTGTCAAACTGCATTCCCACCAAATGTTGTATTGATTTATATTTTACCTGCATTGTATGGATGGGATATATTTGTTTCTTCCAAGAAACAGGGCTTTTAACTTAACACACACCTATCTTGCAGATATAACAGAGGAAATCATATTTGTTTTTGTTTTTTTTTTTTAAGATTTTATTTATTTGCGAGAGAGAGAATGAGAGACAGAGAGCATGAGAGGGAGGAGGGTCAGAGGGAGAAGCAGACTCCCTGCTGAGCAGGGAGCCCGATGCAGGACTCGATCCTGGGACTCCAGGATCATGACCTGAGCCGAAGGCAGTCGCTTAACCAACTGAGCCACCCAGGCGCCCCATATTTGGTTTTTATTTACATTTCTTTGACAACTAGTGAGTTTGAAATTTCTTTATGAAACATACGAGAAATGTACACACTTCAAAGAAAGCAGTAGGGCAGTAGTGGTGAAAGATTTCCCAAATACGAGGAATATTCAGCCCCTTTTCAAAGAAAAAAAAATCTTGTAGACTCAGAATGTTAACATCTATATTTAATTCTACAATGTACATGCCCAGCAACGTAAGAGAACTCACGTTTATAGTTTTTTTTTTTTTAAGATTTTGTTTATTTATTTGACAGAGAGAGATACAGCCAGAGAGGGAACACAAGCAGGGGGAGTGGGAGAGGGAGAAGCAGGCCTCCAGAGGAGCAGGGAGCCCCATGCGGGGCTCGATCCCAGGACCCTGAGATCACGACCCGAGCCGAAGGCAGACGTTTAACTGACTGAGCCACCCAGGTGCCCCAACAGCCTTCGGCTCAGGTCATGATCCCAGGGTCCTGGGATCGAGTCTTGCATCAGACTCCCTGCTCAGGGGGGAATCTGCTTCTCCCTTTACCCTTCCCCCGCTTGTGCTCTCTCGCTCACACACTCTCTCTCTCTCTCAAATAAATAAATAAAATCTTAAAAAAAAACCCAAATTAGCAGCAATGATTTAATACGGTGGATGGAAAACTGCACGGAAGTAACATCTTGCAATTTCTACAAGCAGGACTGATGCCTAGTCACTGTGCTCTCTGACTCTGCGGAGACTGGCTCAGCCCGCTCACCACTTTTTTCCCTTGGAACCAGAGAGAAATAAAGCCTTCCTGGGACACAAATCTTTCTTGGACATGTTCAGCCTGCCTCTCTTTTCTTCCCATTCAACCCACAAATAAAGCCATATAACTTGGGGCCAGTCATTGTAAACCCAAGAGAGCAAGAGGGAGCAGGATGCTCAGTTAGAATATGGAAAGATTATTTTTAGATGATTTGCAAAAGGGAGCAGAACATGTAAACTATTTTCTTGTAGGCAACTCCAAAACCTCACTTTTCGAAACTCTGAAAGCATCTGGAAGATCAGACACACTGGGAAAAAGTCGGAGCGACGGTTCTCTAGTTGGTAAAATGGAGCAAACAGCAACTCGGTCATGGGATTGGAGTGGATGGAGCAGGAATAATGCACATAGGCTGCTCAAAACAGGCAAACTATTATTAAAACATGTTCTCAGGGCCTCAATTGGTTTCCAAGGGATTTTAAAATAACTTAGACTGCGTTATCTTTACAGAAAAAATGTTGCATTCTAAAACAGGATGATGAGTTACAAATGAAAAAAAAAAAAAGCCCCCAAAGCAAAGATCCATGATCCATGATCCCCACTTTGCCCCCCTTAGCCAAGGGGTGGCTTGATGGTGCTCCGCCAGGATGCTCCATTTTCGCTGGTCCCATTTAATCTGAGCCCAGAAATCTTCTTGGTCTCCCTGATCAAAGACTTGGATGCATTCTGTGTGATTCTCTAAGGAAGGGAATTATTGGCTCCTATGCAGCATAAACATCAGGAACCTGATTCACAATTTTCTGAGTGAGGTCTGACTCCTACAGAAGGCTCCCCGCGGATCTTTCCTCCTTTTCCTGCCATCTGACTCCAGGGCTCCAGGATGGTATCTAAGCCTCCTCCTACCAGCAACCTTCTGGGAAAAGAAAGCAGGCCTCACTCAAGGCAAATCCCCATAACCCCAGTTAGCTGCAATGAATTTACAAGTGCATTTTGTTGATGTTTCCTGTGTGTCTCTTGAAAATGTAAATGGATTATCCTCCTTTCTATTACAGTCTGATCAGGTGAGGACACAATGAAGGAAGCTTATGGGTTCCCCCCCCTCCCCAGAATGTTTCTTTAATGCTGTGACTCAGGGAGCATCATGCTCACAGTGAAACCCTGCCAGTTCTTCCAAACATTTCTTCGAAAACTTTGGGAGCTTGGCTTTATTATTAACTATTATTATTATTATTATTATTACTTGGGGTCCAATTTGCATACAATGAATTGCAAGGACTTCAAGTACAGTTTTATGAGTTTCAACAAATGTCTACAGCCTTGTAACCAACGCGCTAACTGGTATAGAACCTTCCATCCCTCCTGTATGCTCCTTCATGCCTCCTCCTAGCAATAACTTGCCCGCCCCTATGGTTCTGATTTCTATTCCCAGAGCTCAGGTGCACCAATTCTAGAACTTCATAGAAATGGGACCAGACAAAATGTGTATACTCTTGTGTCTGGCTTCTTTCAATATTATAATGTTTCTGAGATTCATTCATTCATTCTTAGTTCATTTTTAAACTATTCCTGGGTCATGAAGGTATAGTGCTTTGTTTATCCATTCATTGTTGAAAGACATTTATACTTTCTTTTCCAGTTTTTGGCTACTGTGAATAAAGGTGCAATGGATGTATCTGTGTGATTCTTTCTGGGGGGCATGTATATTTATTTTCCTTGGAGAAATACCTAGGAATGAATTTCTGGGTTATAGGGTAGGTGTGAGTTTAGCGTATGTATAAGGAACTGCCACTTGTTTTCCAAAGTGGGGAACTTACTTGGTTTTGAGACTCCTGATCAAATTGTGCGTCTCATTATAACACATAGCTTGCTTTTATTTTTTTTATTTGGGCAGATCAATTGCAAAAAAAAAAAAAAAAAGCTTCATCTCTTTACTCCTCCCTATATCTATACCCTTTGCAATATCATTTTGGTAATGCCTTCCTTCAAGAGGTGGAGTCGATTTCTCACTCCTTGAATATTAGTCGGATTCATGTCTTGGTTGGACCAACAAAATCCAGTGGAAATAAACAGTCTGTGCCTCAGGAGGCTTCATCTATCCTGTGCGTATTTTGGAAGCCTGCTACCGCCTTATGCACAAGCCTGGTCCAGCCTGCTGGAGGATGACGGGCCGCATGGAGCAGGGCTCAGCTGTCCCAGCTGAAGCTTTCGTGGACCACCTACTCTGCAGCCAGCAGACATCCTAGCAGGTGAGAGAACCCACTCTCCCCTGGTAGAGCCACCTACTCAACCTGTGGCTGACTACACAAGCATGAGTGAGTTCAACTTTGAGGAGAAGAACCCCTTGGCTCAACCCATAGATCCATAAACAATAATAAATATTTATTGTTTTCAGGCATTGAGTGTCAGGGTGATCCATCACACAGCCATACCTAACTGACCCATTTCTATTAGGACAGACCTTGACCTCTTCCTCTCCCATTTATTACCCGTGTGAACTCGGTCAATTTAGTTAACATGACTGAACCTTGAGATGCCTCATCCGTGAAATGGGAATTGGAATGCTTATTTCACACAGTTGTTTTGGAGATTAGATGAGTAACTGAAAGGAAAACACAACAGTGCCTAGCTGATAGTAAGTACTCAAAATTTCTTGTGATAGTAATAATAATGGTTAAAAAAAAAACCCACCATGTGCTCTTTTTGCCTCAACACATTTTCTTGTAGCAGAATTGTCTATGACTTTAGTAATAGAAGTGTCTGGACATTCTCAAGATTTGTCCTTCTAGGTGGGAATATGAACGCACTTTTTTTCCACCAGGCAGTTCATAGTCACACGATAGAATTAAGCTCTTCATTTTCATTGATGGAGAAAAACATAATGGAAAATGCAGAATTATAAATTCTCAAGTACTTTTGCAATGGATTTGTATTTTTGGAAAATACAATAGCATTGCCAATGTATTTAAAAGCTGGTGGTATATAGAATATGAGGTGCATTTATTTAGTTGACAGATACTACTTTGCATGTATACCAAATCATGGGATCTTTATAATAATCTCCCAGCTTTGCAAATTCATCAACTTCCACCATCCCTGGGGACTATGGCCCAAAGGTTGGAAACCATTGATCAAGGTCAACAGTGGCCTGTATTACAAGGCACTGCGTGGACCAGCCTTTCCTTGAGCTTGCTTAATTCTGGCTCTTATGCCTCTAAATTCATCTACTACCACTCTCTTACCCATTTTGCTCCATCCATGCTAGCCTTCTGGCTGTTTCTTTAACCATGCAAAATTAGTTCTTTGCTGTTTGCTGTTTCCTCTGCCTGGAAAGCTTGTTTCTCGGGTCTTTACATAGCCACCTCATCCTTCCATTCAGATTGCTGCTTAAATAGCACCTCCCTCCCTGAAGAGGCCATCCTCAGCCCTCCTTCTGCCCCACCACTTTCTTATTTCCTCTGGTTGTGTTTTCATCATGCATTTTCCAGTGTTCTTTCAGTGGCTTTTTTTTTTTTTTTGTAAGCTCTACGCCCAATGCGGGGCTTGAACTCACCACCCAAGATCAAGAGTTGCATGCTCCACCCACTGAGCCAGCCAGGCGCCCCTCAGTGGCTTATTTCTTGGTCTTTATCTTGACCCTTTGCCCCTGCTACACTGTAAGCCTCATTAGAAAAGGCAAGCTCTGAGCAATGCCCAACACAGTGGCAGTTAGTAAATTTTATTTTAATGAATGAATCTTACTTTTTACAGATGAGGACCCTGATATCCAGAGAGAAAGAGGACTGCCAAAGTCACATAGCCTATTAGGGATTAAAATCTAGGTTTCTAAGTCACTTGGTTATGCTTGTTCTTGCTCTCACCCAGCCTCATCCAACCTGAATGGGTAAGGTTTCAGTTTGGATGCAAGAAAAACAGCAATTTTAATGCTTTAAATGTGGTAGAAAATTATTTTTCTTTCATAGAGAAGCTTAAAGGTAAGCAGTAGTTCTTGTTATCAATGAGTAAAAATGACATCAAATTTAATGGCTTAGGGATGCCTGGGTGGCTCAGTCAGTTAAGCATCTGCCTTTGGCTCAGGTCATGGTCCCAGGGTCCTGGGATTGAGTCCCGCGTCTGGCTCCCTGCTCAGCGGGGAGCCTGTTTCTCCCTCTGTCTGCCCCTCCCCCTGCTCGTGCTCTCTCTCTCTCTCTCTCTCTGACAAATAAATAAATAAATAAATAAAATCTTAAAAAAATAAAAATAGGAGAAAACTCTTTAAAAAAAATTTAGTGGCTTAAAAGAATAACTTATTCCCATCATGATTCTGAGGGTTGACTGGGTGCAACTGGGCAGTTGTGTTCCTCATCATGCCAGTCGGGCTTCAGCCATTGAACATGACACTGGGAGGAGATGGGCACTAACACCATTATGTAGTATTTCCACCATACATGTGAATAATCTCGGGAGCAATAGCACAATATAGGAAAATCATTAGAAAGTGATGAGTTGTATTTATTTCCTTTGTTTTAAGTTATATATATACACATATATATATTTGCTATATATGCAGTTGTGGTAAATATACATAAAATCATCATTTTAGCCATTAAAAAATATACAACTCAGTGGCATTAAGTACATTTACAGTGTTACACAGCCATCGCCACTATTTCTAGAATTTTCTTCATCATCCCAAAAAGAAACGCTGTACCCATCAGACAGGAACTCCCGTTCCCCCCCCCCCCCCCCCCCCCCCGATTCTTTCTGTCTCTATGAATTTGCCTATTCTAGGTACCTCATAAAAATGGCATCACACAATATTTGTTCTTTGGTGTCTGGCTGATTTCACTTAGCATATCCTTTGTGTTTAATATCATGTATTTAACTGTAAGTTTGTAGAATTTAATTTTTTAAAGGTTGTGTTTAACAACCAACTCGAGAAATTCCCGAAAATTTAACAATCACCCCTCACGAACTGGCAGACCAAACAGGGCAGAGGAGTAGCCACAAGGATGGGATGGCAATTTCCTGAGCTCAGAAGGCCCTGTAGCTGTGTATGGCATTCTCATTTCTTCCAGAAGGTACTGACTAGCCCATGGGCTGTGCCAGGCACTCTTCAGGGTATAGGGGGGCATGGGTTGCCGATTAAAATCAAGTAGCTCTTTCCTTTATAAATGAATGGAGAAATCAGGCAATGAACAACTAAATGCATTAATATATAATATAATAATATAATATAATACCAGGTAGTGAAAATGCTGTGTGGAAAAAAAGTGCAGCGGAGTAAAGGAATAGACATTGGTAGGAGGGAGAAGCTCTTCTAGGTAGTGTGATAACGGAAGGCCTTTCTGAGGAGATTCCATCGGCGCAGAGGCTGGGCATGATGGGGATGTCTGGGGAAGAGCCTCCCAGGCAGAGGAAACAGCAAGTGCAAAGCCCAGAGGAGGAAGAAGCTGGGTGTGCAAGGAACAGCAAGGCCACTGGCCGCAGCAGAGGGAATGGCAGGAGGCAGGAGATTAAGTTGGAGCATACCCAGATTGTGTAAGACATCAGAAGCTATGATAAGGACTTTGGGTTTTGTTTTAAGTGGGATAGAAGTCACTGGAGGGGTGATTATTTGTTCCTTCCCTTAATCCTCATAATAAAATATTATCTCACTCAGTCCTTATAATAATACTGAGGCGGTACACATCCCCCTGGGGCATGAGGCTTCGGCACCAGCGTGCGTTTCTCTTGGGCTGTTGAGCAACACGACCTCCAATCAAAGCACTTTTCTGCTAAGAAGCTCAAAGGCCTCTTAGAAGAATCCAGTTGAGATAAATGGATCCTCTGTTCTGTGTCCATATTATGGTTTTCAAGCCTCAGTAGTCACTGGAATAGGATCTCCTCAAGTCACCAATGAGCCACTTTGATTCTGTTAAAAGCACTGGGGCTTCCTGGGTCCAAAGGAACGGGCAGAGTCATATAGAAATAGCAGCTATTGTTTTCAGAGCGTCAGTCACATACCACGCGTGGTCCTACGTCACTGAAGCATCGAAACATTCCTTGGAAATGAATAAGTCCCAGGAACAAAGGGCACAACATGGCGAATATAGCCAACCGTATTGTAGCAGTCTTCCGTGGTGACAAAGGGTAGCTACCCTTGTGAGCATAGAGTCACAGAGAGAGTAGTCGAATCACTCTGTCGTACGCCTGAAACTAACGTAATATTATTGTGTGTCAACTATATTTAAATTTAAAGAAAATTCCTCAGAGGCGGCTGCCATTAGACTCGCTTCACAGATGAGGACGCTCGGGCTCAGAGTAGTTAAGGAACTTGTCTACAGTCACACTGCCTGTAAGAGGAAGAAACAGAGTCTGTGAATGTCTGACACCAAATCCTGGCCCTTCATCTGTAGTCTCTTTCTGGTAGGCAGATCTTTGATCTGTGTCTCCTTGAGCCCTTGAGTTCACTGGTCTCTCCACAGGAGTCCTTAAGCTGGGGTCTGTGGGCCCTCCCAGCCATTCTTGGATAGAATTCAGGATAAACAGATACACGCACACACACACACTAACCTGAACTGTGTCATTTTTCTCACTTGGAATGTAGGCAAAGCGCGTAGTATTAGCAGTGCTTGAAACTTCGTCACCAGTGGAAGCCAGATAACTTCATATCACATCAGTGTTACAGATAATATCATTTATAGTTATTGCTATTTCTAAATTACAGTCAGTAGACTTCCTACTAGATCTTGTCATTTAGTGTGTTAATAAAAAAGTACGTATATTACCATATTACACATTTGTTAAATTTTTTTTTGATAACTACATTTTAATATAATTGGTTTTCTTTGCAAGCCTATACGTTCTTTATACATTTCAAAACAATTCTGAGAAGGGGGTCACAGGCATTCCTAGACTCCCAACAGGGTTTGTGGTGCATAAAAAGATTGAGCTCTTGTAAAGAGCTGAGAAGCAGGCCATTTATTTAATAAATGATTCACTCTTTGGGCACAAAATTTTATATAATTTCTCTACAGTATCAACAAAACTTGCACATATAAAAGGTTGAAAGAGGCTTCATGGAAGTATCTCATTTAGTCATTCGTTCCTTAAACAAACAATATTTGGGCACCTACTGCGTACCAGGCCCTACCAGTGGCACGGGAGACAGGGTAGACCAGAACTCTGCTTTCACGGAGGTGACATTGTAAAAGGTCATGAACAATAGAACAACAATCACACAAGTGTGATGGGGCCTGTGGCGGGAAGCATGGAGAATTCCCTGACCAAATACTGCTTGGCTGAGATCTGAAGGAAGGCTGGGTAGGTGCTAAGTAGGCAACGAAGAGGTGGAAAATCCAGGCTCAGGCTGCGGTCTGCTGGAGTTGCCCACACAAGTTCGTGAGGACCGATTGTCAAATTTTCCAGGAATTTTGTAAGGTGGTTGTTAGACACAGCCATTATTAAAAATTAAGTTATACAAACTTACAATTAAATTACGTAAAAAACAAAGGAAATAAATACCTCCAGCACTGCTCTGGAAGCTGGAAACTGGGGGGGGGGGGGGGTTGCTGTATTCTTACACCATGCAAAGATAGTGGTACTCGAATGGTATTTCTAACCCACTGTTGCTTGAACACTACGCATTTCCCCAGCAAAAAATAGCATCCCTTTCTAGCAAACCCTCTGGCAAAGAATCCAGTAACAACACCTGAAGTGCTTAAGCACCCACCCCTGGCAGGTGAGTTCCTGATTAGGGTCCTTCAAAGACTGGGTCCTGGGTGCAAATTCAAGGCAACCCACACACACTCCTCCCCACTCCATCCCACTTATTCTCAAATACGTTTACAATATGCAACCACAGAGATAAGATCCCAATGTCTGACCGTGGCCCTTTCATCCCCGATTTCGTACAACTTCATTATTTCTTGTGGCCGGCACTGGATGAAGAAGGCGGGTTATATCTCAGGGACGCCTTACACAAATGTTCCGTTCCTTTGACACCAGCATCATACTCAGTGAGGGGAGAGGTAGGAAGGGACCAGGACCTGGTGAGGAGACTCAGGCTCCTTCCTGAGCTTACAACCGCTGGTGAAATAACCCTGACCCCAAGACGCCCTCATCTGAGCCTTCTCTCTCCGCACCTTCCCCTGCTCTATGGGAACTCATGTAAGGGAGTCTGAGCACATTTTACCACGTGATTTGAATGCCTACCATCTTCCTTTTTATGCTTTTATTTGCAAATTGACGGCCACTTAGCCCAGCACTCATGGAAGGAAGTTTTGGAAATCACCTGCCTGTGGCATCCTTGTGGGGCAGTGGATGAACCCTCTCTGCCCCGAAGCCTTGTCCAGTACCTGACAAGTCCCAGCTCCAGCATCCCAGCCGCCATGAAGCCAGCCAGGGTCATCATTACCTCCACTGTGGCATGTCTCCTGGAGGTCAAAACGTCGATGTCCCAGATGGGCAGTGCCCACAGAGGGTGAAACAAAAAATTAAAAAAAAAAAAAAGAGTCCAGGAGGGAACACCTGGATCCCAGGGTGCTGCTCAGGCCTGGCTGTGGGTTGCCATGTGGGACCAGGGCCCAGCGTATCTAAAGCTCCTGCTTTTTTTTTTTTATACATTTTTTTTAATGTTTTATTTATTTATTCATGAGAGTCAGAGAGAGAGAGAGAGAGAGAGAGAGGCAGAGGGAGAAGCAGGCTTCCCGCTGAGCAGGGAGCCTGATGCGGGGCTCGATCCCAGGACCCTGGGATCATGACCTGAGCTGAAGGCAGACACTTAACCATCTGAGCCACCCAGGCGCCCCTAAAGCTCCTGCTTTTTTAAGAGAACTGGAAATCTGGATTTGGGGGACAGATTTCTTTCTTTCTTTTTTTTTTATTATGTTATGTTAATCACCATACATTACATTAGTTTTTGATGTAGTGTTCCATGATTCATTGTTTGCATATAACACCCAGTGCTCCATGCAGAACGTGCCCTCTTTAATACCCATCACCAGGCTAACCCATCCTCCCACCCCTCTCCCCTCTAGAACACTCAGTTTGTTTTTCAGATGGGGGACAGATTTCTATCCTTCAGTGCTGCAACCGTTCCAGATTATAAAAAGACCCCATATGGACCAGGTGAGTCAAGCCCACAGACTATACCAGTCACAGTCCAAGCTGGAGATGAAACTCTCCTGAGTTCTGAAGAGCTATCTTTCCATTCTCAAGTCCCCAGCACTCAGCACAGAACCTGCCCAAGGAGGCACCTAGGGAATGTTTGCTGAATGACTCCATGAACAAATGGATCAGTCAGGATATTAACATTCTTTCCAACCTATAAGCACCATCTCAATCTCTCTGCTTTCCCTTGGGTGCATGAAAAAACTAGGGACTTGCCCAGGGACTAAGAAGCTGGGTATTTGTCCAACAGTGAGCCCAGCAATGTGGCACGGGGTCTCCCCTCGTACGGGTCACTGTAATGCTTCCTTACTTCATATAACTACTCCAAGAGGTGGGTCCTATTAGCAGCTCCATTTTTTTTAAATAAATTTTTTATTGTTATGTTAATCATCATACATTACATCATTAGTTTTAGATGTAGTGTTCCATGATTCATTGTTTGTGCATAACACCCAGTGCTCCATGCAGAATATGCCCTCCTCAATACCCATCACCAGGCTAACCCATCCTCCCACGCCCCTCCCCTCTAGAACCCTCAGTTTGTTTTTCAGAGTCCATCATCTCTCATGGTTCGTCTCCCCCTCTGATTTCCCCCCCTTCATTCTTCCCCTCCTGCTATCTTCTTCTTCTTTTTTTTTTCTTAACATATATTGCATTATTTGTTTCAGAGGTACAGATCTGAGATTCAACAGTCTTGCACAATTCACAGCACTTACCAGAGCACATACCCTCCCCAGTGTCTATCACCCAATCACTCCATCCCTCCCACCCCACCCCCCCCCCAGCAACCCTCAGTTTGTTTCCTGAGATTAAGAATTCCTCATATCAGTGAGGTCATATGATACATGTCTTTCTCTTTTTGACTTATTTCACTCAGCATAATACCATCCAGTTCCATCCACGTCGTTGCAAATGGCAAGATCTCATTCCTTTTGATGGCTGCATAATATTCCATTGAGCAGCTCCATTTTTAAAAGGAAGAAACATCTGTGAAGCTTCGAGAGATCAAGTCACCTGCCTAAAGCCATATATATGGTTGGCGAGTGTCCGTCTCCCTCAGGGCAGAAGCCCAAGTCTGTGAAGGCCCTGCAGGAGACCCCTCCCTTCCCATTGCCCCTCTGACTACAGCTCCTCTCATTTACCCTACAGCTTCTTCACTGGCATCATCAGATAGCACAAACATGCGCTGGCCTCAGGGCCTTTGCACCAACTCTGCAGGGGTTGCTCTCCTCTAAGATCTTCGTATGGCTTCACACTGAGATCTCCCCTGGACCCCCTGCTTATTTAAAATTGCAACTTCCCATCACTTCCTATTTCTCTCTCTCCTGCTTGCCTTATTTTTCTCCATCGTTTTGTCATCTTCTAACATTCTGTAAAATTTGATTTTTCATTTTCTGTCTTTATCACTATAAGGTTAAACTCTATGGGAGCAAGGACTTTTCTCTCCTGTTTCCCTCTCTGCCATGTCTCTAGTTCTAGAACCGTGCCTGGCTTAGAGGAGGCCTCAGGAAATAGTTCTTGGATGAGTGAACGCTGGGGTTTGACCACTTGTTAGGTGTTGACTGATGATTTAAAAACGTGTTTCCTTAACCACCATCCCTTGCTGACTGAAGTAGGGGCAGCGTGGCCCATGCCGTGTACATGCTCTGGACTGACTTGCAGGTCCTAGCGCTGTGAGGATTCCTCGCGGGGTTCATGTTCTAATGACAGAGAAGCTCCTAAAGTCAAGACTGTAACCCCTGACTTGAACTTGAATCCCAACTCTCCATTGCCAAGAAGCTAAAGATACAGATCCAAAATCTCTCTATAGAATTTTGAGCAAATGCGAGAAATCAGAAACGTAAACAAAGTGGCTCCTAATGATCCAGTGTTAACTGCTTTGTGCCATTCGGCTCCTAATGGCTCCTTAATTAGAAACACAGTAGCTAGTTATGGCTCCTAGAGCCTGTGTTCAAATCCTGACTGTGCCATCGGCTCTGGGGAGTTTGTGCCGTTGGGGGCGTTAATTAACTCCTGTGAGCCTCAGTCTGCTCCTCTGTCAAATGGGAATAATAATACCACATTTCACCCAATCGAAGAAGCCACTGAAATGCAACATTATTTTATGAACTACTAAGAAAGAAAAAAATTGTGACTAATGATAAAAAGCCCATCAATTCTGAGAGTTATATGGATTTTAGAAATGTTATGAGGGGCCAGATAAAGTATAGGACATCCAATTACATTTGAATTGCAGATAAAAAATGAATCGTGTTTCAGGATAAGTTTATTCCACTTGGGGCACACTTTGAGCATATCTATACTAAACAATTATGCATCATTTCCAATTTAATTGGAGTCCTGTATTTTGTTTGCTAACTCTAGTTACAAAGCCAAAAATATATACCTGAGACTCAGTGAAATAAGGTGGGGTAGGTCTCATTGGGAGGTGTGGTTGAATGAATTAATGGAGGAAAATCCTTAGATCAGGGCCTGGCACCTAGTAGGCGCTCAATAAATGTTAAATGTTGTGGTAGGATAGCTTGTACCAGTTGAACAGACTCATTTCCACCAGCCCGTAGCTCCGGGGGGCTCACCCTTCCATCCCTTAGGCTTGGTGCAGGTCTTCTCATCCTGAAAGAACCCAATCATATATATATATTTTAAAGATTTTATTTATTTATTTGACAGAGAGAGACACAGTGAGGGAGGGAACACAAGCAGGGGGAGTGGGAGAGGGAGAAGCAGGCTTCCTGCGGAGCAGGGAGCCCAATGCGGGGCTCGATCCCAGGACCCCGGGATCATGACCTGAGCCAAAGGCAGATGCTTAACGACTGCGCCACCCAGGCGCCCCAGATCCCAATCATATTTATTCCTTGAATAGAGACCCCCCTCTTTTTACTCAATGAGTAGGGAAAACCCCCCTTTAGAAAATTAAACGAATGGAGGGCTCCCACTTTCTTTTTCACTCCTTTTCTGGACTGATTCATCCATGACTGCAATCCTTTGAATGCACAAGGGGGCCAGTTTGCATTCTCTGAAGTCTGGAAAGAGAATACTTACAGATAAGCCCCTTCAATGAACGCCTGTCCCCAGCCAGAGTCTCTACCCATCCAGAGGTCTTCTAGCATCTACCTTTTGAGAGCTCAGGTGTCTGCTGCCAATTACATTTCCATCCGACTTGTGAAACTACTGCTTCATTAGCCTAATTGCAGGATTCCCGAGCTGGGGCAGCAGGCTGCCCGGGAAGGGGCATTAACCCTGTGCTTCCCAGCACATCCCAGGCTCCCAGGCGCCCATGCGGCCTCTCTGCCACGTTGTTCCCTGGCAGTGGCCCAAACAAACTGGTCTCTTCTGAGTCTGTCCTTCACAAAACAACAACAACAACAATAACAATAATGTAATAATAATGGCGATATATACTCAGGGCCAAAAAACATTAAACAGGACAAAGTGTAAAAGTAAGACCTAACCGTTGTCTGAACACTTATCACCTGCATCCCAGCTTCACTCCCTAAAAGTCACAATTGCTCATAGCTTCTCATAAGCACAGAAATATTCTACAAACAATTGATATAAAGTCTGCAAGCATACATGCATAGTCGGGATATATTTAAATTTGTGATGTGCAGCACCAACTTGGAAGATAAAGTCTCCCTTCTGTTGATACTTCAGTTTTTCTGAATAATAATAAATGATGTCAGTTGAATGCAGTTATTCCCAGCACACAGCATGTTTTATGTAGATATAGTCATCCATAAATGCCCGTTCAATTTATTTTGCACAAATGCAGTTACACAATACACACATGTAGGCGACCTGTCTTGGTTGCTGAACACACATCCTGGCTGCCTTTATTTTCTACACATGAGAGCCGACTCATTCCTTTTTATAAGGCTGCATCATATTCGATTAGAAGGGACATGTCGTAATTTATTTAACGATGCATTTATGTTACTTCCGGATTTGTGCTATAAAGCAAACAACAGGCAAAGAAGCAAAAGAAACATGGGAACACCCTTGAATTTGGGAGGAGGCAGTTTCAAGGCAGGGGCTGGTTCTGGCTCTCACTAATCAGATACCAGCTGGCAGTCGGTGGGGGTGGGAGCGGGGTCCTGGGGGTCCCCTGTGAAGCCCGAGTTAACCTGTTAGTCGCCGGATCCTGCGACGCTCCAGAAGGTTCTGGGCAGAGGCCAAGGCTGCCTGGGTGGCAGACAAGGATTGACCAGCATTGGGGAAGCTGCTGTTGGCCAACTGGTGTGGAAATCTTCCTACATTTTAACCATCATTATGGTCCTCCTGGTCATCCCTGTTGAATACTGGCCCTATTTGAGTATATCCACAGATTTCTAATCCTGGATGTCCTGGGTCAAATGGTATGAACTCTTTTCATTTCAACTGGCCTATTATCAAACTTTTCCTTGGAACCTTTTCTTTGGTGGGGAATAATAATAATAATAATAATAATAATAGATGACATTTATGAGAGTTAAGTGCCAGCTAAGTGCTGCCTACATTTCACAGCATACAATCCTCCCCCAAATGCTATAGGGCAGGTACTTTCAGGGGAAACTGAGACTCCGAGGCGGGGCTGGGATTCAAACCTGTTCCCACGGCGCCCAGCAGCCTCGAGTCTATTGACTTTCTAAATCCCAATGGGACGTGAAAAGATGAAAGCGAGTTGACCATTCCCACACGCACGCGCACGCACACGCACTCTGAGGTAGATGCAGGCAAGAAGGTGGGATGAAGCCCAGGATGACAAAAAGACAAAAGAGCCAGGCAAATGTCAGTCACTTTCAATGGGAATTTGTGGAATGATGAAGGGCACTTCCAACAGCTGGGGACACGGACTTGACATTCCTGAGCCTCAGGTTCTTCATCAGTATATGGGAACAATAATCCAACAGCAGAGCTATTGAAACTGAGTTAAGGTAGCACATAGAAAATGCCTGTGGCGTCGCAGGATGACTTGTGGGGATTCTTAGGTCTGCGTGCAATTCCAGGGGCCCCTTTAAACTTCCGAGAACATGATGTCATGAAACCATAACCCAGGAGGCAGACAGTCCTAGAGGAGCCCACCACTCCTCCCAACAACACCCTATACCAGCTCCCAATCACACTAAAAGTAGTCCAAGCATGTTTTTCCCAATTCTATAAAAAATACTCGTTTACTCTAAAAAAAATCAGAAAATATAATTAAGTTTTAAAAAGACAAAAATAAACATTAACGGATTGCAGTCTACTGTTAACATTTGGCATTTATGTTGACACACATTTATATTTATATACTTTAAAAAGAACCCAAATATTCTATCACAATGTACACATCACTGACCTAGTACTGCCTCCCCCCAGTCTGTTCTCCACACTGCAGCCCATGTGGCCTTCCTGGGACCCAATGGGGACACTTCTGTGCCTTGGATTAAAGCCTCTTGGTGGTTCTTGCTGCCCTCCCTATCTATGCTCCTTAACTGAAAGACAAGGTCCGCGTGTTCTGCCTGGTCATCTCTCCCCACCTCTGTCTGTGAACCACATGAAGGCAGCCAGCCACACTTTGTGAACCAAACTGTATCTTTAATAGCTAACGTAGGTGCTTGGCACGGGTAAGCTCAATTTGCACTTGCTGACGTCATGGGCAAACCTGTGTGACTTTCACTTAATGCAGCACCCAAAGGCAGCATGCGTGTGCCTCCATGCTCCACGAGAAGGTTTGGGGCGGGTGAGTGAGGGATTGAACTGGGAACGTGTTCCTTTCCTGGAGTATCTTAGACCACGTGCTTTATAGACTCTCCCAAGCGTGTGCAAATGTCCACCAGTATTATTACTCATTCAGCATTGTGAGTGCTGGCTCCACCACTGGATTTCTTGCCAAAAAAGATCTAGGGCAACAGGAATAACGTTCCTGATTAATACTGCGCCTGGCTTCACCATATGGTGCCCAGACCCTAGAAGTCCCTCACCCAGTAGCTGGTGCACAGAAACCAAAGATTCAATCACGTTGTGCTGCACCCAGATTTTTTCTGATGTTCTCATCACCGCTTCATTTTGTAAGGTGTGCAAACAGGTAGCTTGCTCTATTTTTCAAGTATTTGATATGCTGTGGGTTACTTAAACTGGTGCCTGTGGTCTCGTAGGCAGACAACATCGAGAAGGCCTTGGGGAAGTGGAAGAGGGCTCCTGCAGTATGTGTGAAAGTGTGTGGGCGAGAATGAGCAAAGGCATCTGAGCAGATGTGTGCTCATCCACAAACGAGGGGACGGAGATCCAAGGACTTTCCTGGCTTGGGAGGATCCTCAGCATCTTCTGTGGGTGTCCGCAGTGTTTCCATCATTGTGTGAATGAGCCAATGCACTGGGGAGTTAAACCTACTCTAGAGGGACTGAAGTGGGGTCAAGAATAAGCAGACATGAGAACTCAGATCTAGAAAAGAAAATTCATACTCTGCTCACCACCCAGAAATAACTCCTGACAACATGGCAGAGCATTGTCTTTAGAATTGTTCTCGGGGTGTGTGTATGGCATCACGTTGTACACACGACTTCCCCCACGTTCTAGTCAAATACACTATGGGCACCTTTTCATGCCACAAAATACACTTCTACTACCCCCACTCTTAGGGCTATGTCGTATTCTATTTTATGGTGGGACTATAATGCATTATTCCTCCAACATGAAATATTTAGGTTGTTTTTCCATTTGTCACCAGTGTGGCTTTTTAAAAACACCTACTTACAGGGGTGCCTGGCTGGCTCAGTTGGTGGAGCGACTCTTGGTCTCGGGGTTGTGAGTTCGAGCCCCACGTTGGGTGTAGATTACTTAAAATAAATAAATAAAAAAACAAAGTCCTTAAAAAAGTAGATTATTAAGAGAACCATGTGTACCTTATTTAAAATTTTTATTATGCATAAATACATTTGGAAATGTGTATCTATCATGAGGGTATAGCTCCATGGATTTTCACACACTGAACAAGCCTGACTAGCCAGCTATCAGATATAGACCTAAGATAGTTGAGCACCCCAGACACTTGTGTGCACTCCCCTATAGTCCATGTGTAAATTTCTGCTTGGTTTTGCTTTATTTGGTTTTGTTTGGTGGTCATCGGAGGTGCATTTTCTTTTCCTTTCTTTCTTTTTCAGATTCAGCCTTTGCAAATGGCATCTTGCCTCTAGCGTGGGGAGAGCAAGCTCTCCTACTTGTCAGTTGCCGGTGAACTTGGCTGTGGGCAGATAAGGAGGGCTATTGACGCAAATGGAGGAAGACAAAAATCTAACAAGAATGAAGCCATTTGGAGCAGCTGATGGCGATGCAGTCGGAGGCTAAGAACATGACCAAGAATGTCATCCTTCTAACCTCTTAGTATGGACCTCCCTGGGAAAATTCCCGCCTGGCATTATCTTGTCCTGCCTTTAGCAATCAATCGAACATTCATTTCGTCTTCCTTCTTCATTCATTCCGTCCAGCAAATATTTTGATTGATTTCCTACTACAGTTCATAGACTATTGTGGGTGCTGGGGAGATATATATGCAAGAATCAAAATCAATAAAGCCCTTGTCCTCGGGGACAAACAAATGAATAAGAAAAACATATTGCATGTTGGGTGGGTATGGTGTCACCTAAAGCGTTGGAGTATTTGGAGGGGACGGGGCTGCTAGCGAGTATGGGGGAAAGGCCCCTGTTTTCTATGGGCTGTCAGAGAAGGATCCATGTACCCACCTGTGAAGAGCAACCCATGAAGAGGTCCCAGCCTGCAGGGCATATTCGAAGAAAGGGAATGAGACTCAAGTGGTTGGAGCCAGAGGGGGAGCCTAGGGATGGGATTAAACAGGTGGCATGTGTGTGTGTGTGTTGGGGGGGGGGGGGGCAGGTGGAGAGGCCGACCATGGAGGACCTCCTAGGTTCTTGTAGGGATTTCGTATTTACCATGAGGGAAATGGTGAGCCATTGGAGGGCTGGGAGCACAAGATTTACATGACCTGCTTTAGATCACAAAATCACTCTGAGTGCTATTGAGATATTTATGGGAAAGGAAGACCAGAATCAGGAAAACCAGTGTGGAGGCTAGTATAACCATCAGGTGAGAGAAGATGCCTTTTTTCAGTTATTTGTCGTTTAACAAATCATCCCCAGACTTGTGGCTTAAAACAATGGATTCTTATTTCTCATGGTTCTCTGGGCCTCCTGGGCTGGTCTCCCGCTCCGCAAGCATCGGCTGGGTCATATTTTCCTCCATTTTTGCATGCCTACTAAATTTTTTTTTTTTATTGTTTGCCAGACGCGCATTTTACTTTGCTGCAGGATGTTTTTATGTTTCTGTGAATATTCTCGAGCTTTGTTCTTAATATTCTCAAGCTTTGTTCCGTGCTGCTAAGGATGAGAAGCCCTCTCCACAGGCACCCGGCTCAAGTCACATGGCCCCATGGGGCCGTGAGTGCAGTTACCCAGAAACAGTTTGATCCTCTTAGGTCTTGCTTTTAAGATTGGTTAGACGGGACCAGAGCTGCACTTCGCCCCTGGGGATCATTATCCCCCACCACTGAGGCAAGACCTGAGCGCCCTGCGCAAGGCTGTCTGAGCGCCAATGTTGTTGGCTGAAATCCAGTGGTGGTTCTTTCTGAAGCCTCAGGAAGTTTCTCCCGGTGTGCGATGAGTACTCAGCTGAAGACCTCAGGTGGGCCCTTTGCGGATCTCTGGAGTTTCCTCTGGGCATTCTTCTCTCCCATACCCTGGTGGCTGGGCTCTAGTGACTCCAGGCCTCTCAGCAGCACCTCTTCAACTCAAGAGAGTCCATCCTGCTCCTGCTGGGTTTCCCTCTCCACACATGTTGTGTGTGTGAGATGTCTCTTAGCCATCCCAGTGGAGGTTCCTTGCAATGCTGTCTGGAAGAGGTATCTTATAATACCCAGGCTTCTAATGTTCCAGATGAGTCAAAGACTCAGAGAGGTCTCCTATGGAATGGAATGTTGCCTACCGCGTGATTACCTTGACACTTGGGAATCTGACATTGGGAATCTGACAAACTGGCGTCTGTAACTCCTTATTTCAAGTATTAGGTCTTGGATTTGGTCTATGAGCTTTGTCTCTTCCTTGTTCAGCTAAAGGAAAAGAGTAGATGGGTGATCCTGGTAATCCTCTATTTTAAAAATACATGGAAGAGATTTTACTTTTGGCTAAGGGGCCGCAGTGCTCTTTGTTACTAATAGGAGCCAAAGTAGTGGAATTGGCAAATAATATGCTTTAGAAATATTAGAACGTATTTAAGGTACTCTTGTAATGATATCACCCTCACTTACCAGCATCTGTATTAGCCAAGACCCTTGCTTGGAAATTGTGGATGTCCAACTCAAACTAGCTTAAGCAAAACTCTTTAAACAAATCCCCCTACAAAAATGGAATTGATAGGCTTAGCTCAAAAGCTTCAGAGGTGGGAGGTAGGGCTTAATTCAAACAAAGTCTTCAGTTTCCTCCTCCTACCTTAGTTCTGCTGTCTCTCCCTATCTTTATTATCAGCCTGGCAAGACCAAGTTTTTGTTGGCCTTAAGGTTTTGATTTCATAAAGGAATAGAGAACACTTTTTCCAATATCTCTGGCAAAAGTCCTGTGTGGAGGGGTACCCCCCCGGCCGGGCTTGGGTCTCATGCCCACTCTTGGTATTGGGTCAAGAGGTCAGGCCTGCAGGGCACGGGACTTGATCAAGACTCCCATGGAGCAAAGTTTCTCATCCTTGGCAGCACTGATATTCTGCGCCTTGTATGTTTTTGTTGTGGGGGCACAGTGGAAGATTAGCAGTATCCCTTGCCTCTACCCACTAGATACCGGTACTATCCTCCCCCTCCACCCCTTGTGACGACCCAAAATGTCTCCAGATGTTGCCAAATGTCCCCTGGAGGGCAAAATCAACCCTGTGGAAAACGCTTCTATGGCGGGAGAGTGGTTTTCTATAGGAAGAGATGTTGGCAAGGCATATAGGCCGACCACCCATCCCAACGTGGTTCCTGAGAGCAGTAGGAGGTGGACCTACAGTGGGGATCTGTGACCATATCACCAACCACTGCAGTGGTTACAATGTAGTGAGGCGCCGTAACTTTCACAGAGTAATTTTGGGAAGGGGTTCATAAAAACTGGGGGACCCCTGTGACAATATGAGATGTGCATATGATGCTAGAGCAGAACCAGAAGAGATAGAAACCCTCTGGTGTCATGATGAGAACCCTAAGCTACGACCGAAAGAGCAAGGTATATTTTGGCTCATTCTTGTGCTAGGTGTGGGATCTTCCTTAAATTACTTAATCTTTTTCATCTTTGGCTTCCTCCAATATAAAAGATGATTAATGATATCAGAAACACTGATAATGTAGGTGAGAGCCCTGGGTAAACTGTCAATGTCATGCAAACGGGAGGTAGGACCTCAATGTACCCTTCAATTAATTCAATATGGAAGCTCCTTGGGCAATTTCTGATTGTTGAGGATAGTCCATCCAGATGTGATTTCTAGGTTATTTATTCTGTAACTGTTAAGCATTATAATGTTATTTCATTTCCTTCTTTCCTTCCTTTCTTCCTTCTCTCCCCCTCTTTCTCCCTCTTGCTCTCTTTCTATCTCTTTTTGGTTTGTTGGTTAATGTAGAGATGTCAATGTTGTAAGAAAGAGGATAGTTATTTTTATTTTCTAGTATATTCCAGGAGGCAAAAGAATTGCTCACCTGGTTAATTACCAATCTCTTCTGTTCCTGCTGTTGAAAGAAAGAAAAAGAAAGAAAGAAAGAAAGAAAGAAAGAAAGAAAGAAAGAAAGAAAGAAA